>NC_136503.1:89897342-90092342 GCF_053919585.1 Euprymna scolopes | reverse complement strand
TATAATCATTCATTGAATACGAAGCGACCAAACAACATTCTGCCGATATAACGCCATAAGATACTTTACATTTACTTGTGAGTTATCTTTAAGAAGAGCTGTAATTTGTCCTCGATAAATAACATTTACCAATAAATAATTCTTATACGTTTCCATCATAACTTGACTAACAGTCATGTGCACGGAATTGATGGCCACTTAAAAATAGAGAGGTGTATGTCATCGTTTTTCACCGCTGTGTAAATCATTATCTATCTCCATGGATATGCACACACACACACACACACACACACACACACACACACACACACACACACACATAAATATATAGATAGTACTAAGTTATGACAATATATACGACATTTAAGCTATACAAGAAACGCGGAAAATTATGTGTAGCTTAATTGCTACATATATTTTCATAACCTAATTCTACTTACCTAGTCAATACTGAAAATCGATACATAAACTATTATATCTGCTCATAAAACATTATGACTGTACATGAAATGATATATATATATATATATATATATACATTTTAAATTTGTCTTTACATAAGCAGTAGTTTGTTGCTACACAGTCATAAGCATGTTTCAGTCTACTAGTATTTACTAACTAGAGACCTCTTCAGGCAACAACCCTTATTTTCGAAAACGGAATTCTAAATGAAGAGCGAAAATTAACATTCAGCAAACGAAGGCTTTTTTTTAAACGGGTCATGAGGGCGAAGATTCATCTTCGCGGAGAACAGGGTTGAATTGGATGCGAATGTGTTAGTTTATTTATTTTCGTATTTGTTTATTTACTTATTTATCGGTATCTTTATTCATTTTTATGTTGGTGTTCGGGGTTAGAGTTTGTAGCGTTAGTGGGTTGAGGGTGTTGTGTTCTAAAGCTAGAGCTACACAGATGTTATCTTCAACAAGCATGGAGCTGTTTATCTGTTGTTCGCCGCCTGTCTGAGACTTTCGAGGGTCAGTGTGTCATAAAATTCCCTTTATCAATGTTTAATTTAATATACTTATATCTGAGAAGAGGTTAGGAATTTATCCGGGTCTGTTGGATGTATTGCAGACATTACAAATCGCTCTCTTCACTTGCAAATTACTCCACAATAAATTCAACTCCAACACGACCCACATGCAATATCCGACAGTTGAACACCTACACATCCCAACCTCCTCTAGTTCAGCATTCACGAAATCCAAAACCACACTTTTCCTGAGTAAAACCATGCATAAAAAACAAAAACATATACATATACATGCACACACACACATATATATATACACACATATATATATATATACATACACACATATATATACACATACATATATATACACACACACATATATATACACATATATATATACATACACATATATACACATGCATTTATATGAACACACACACACACACAAACGCTTCCTTTATAGGGCAATTGCTCTTGACATATCAAAGGCCTTTGATAAGGTATGACACAAAGGCCTACTTCACAAGATTTCCAGCTACGGTATAACTGGAAATGTTTTCTCAATTATTAAATCATTTCTCTCTGATAGCCTCATAAGAGTAGTGGTTGAGGGGTAGAAATGAGAGGCCCAGAGTATTAATACTGGATTCCCTCAGGAGTTCACCTGGGCCCAATTCTCTTCCTGTTCTACATCAATGATCTTCCAAAACACATACTTAAATCATTCGTTGATATACATACATACATAACAACATCCAACAGACCCGGATAAATTCCTAACCTCTTCTCAAGTATATTGCAGTTGATTACACCACCATATTTATATTTGCCCTCTATCGCCTCCACAACAGTAGAGTTACTATCTTTAAGAGTATAGTTGAGAAAATTGACCATATCCTGTCTGCTCATCCTTCGGCTAACATTCACATTTTTGGTGACTTCAATGTCCACAGTGTGGAATGGCTGACCCACTCAAACAAGACAGATGACGAGGGGAGGTTCTGTCATGATTTCGCCATTGCCTATGACCTCATCCAAATTGTTCACGAACTCACCCATGTGCCCGATACTACCAATCAGTATGCAAGCCTTCTAGACCTTTTTCTAACAACTTCCCCTGAGTTATGTTCATGTTCCCTTCCGACCACTCGGTTTTATCAGTTAAGATAAAAATGAAATGTAATAAGTCTTCAGACGTACCTCTCCACCAATGGATGACTGGGATAGCTTCCGTACATTTATATCTGATCAACCTCTGCATTCCATGTTTAAAAAGAATGTGTCCTCTATAGTATCTGACCGGTTAGTTTTAGGCATAGACCGATTCATACCATCTAAAAAATTCCAACAGAAACCTAACAACCAGCCATGTTTCTCCCCAGAATGTGCTGCTGCCATCGCACACAGAAATCACTTTTTCCATAGCTACCAACGTAATAGATGTATTGAGACTAAAGCTGCTTTCAGGCCTGCAAGCAATCACTGTAAAAGAGTAATGCTCAGTCCGTTAAATACAAAGTAGCTGAGCAACGGCTTGGTTCCTACGAGTTTTGGCAAATAGCACACAGGATCCTGAACAGAAACGTGCGTTCTATTCCAACTATCATCAATGGACCTGAGGTCATCTCGTCAGCATCAGACAAGGCCAAACTTTGCAGCTAACTCTACCCTATACGACGAAGGCCATCAACCCCCTGTATTGTCTTCTACAACAGACAACACGCTATGCAATATACAAATATATGTGTGTGATGTCGCTAAACTAATCAAGAATCTTGATTCTAGTAAAGCAACTGGTTCTGACGGCATTCCAATTATAGTGTTGAAAAAGCTTCAACCAGAACTTGCCCCCATAGTTACAAAACTATTTAAGTGTTGCCTTAAAGAGAAGTGCTTCCCAACACCCTGGAAAACCTCATCAGTATGCCCAGTATTTAAAAATTCAAGTGATTAGTCATCTCTCTTTCAGTACAGACCAATAAGTCTCCAGTGTTATAAGTTGCTGGAATCCATATCAAATAAAGAAGTAGTAAACCACCTCAGCAGAAATAACCTTCTTAATGACATTAAATATGGTTTCCGTTCTGATCTACAGCAGATGTGCTAACGGTTATATCTCATAGGATTAGTGAATCTCTCGACAAACGCTTCCTTTATAGGGCAATTGCTCTTGACATATCAAAGGCCTTTGATAAGGTATGACACAAAGGCCTACTTCACAAGATTTCCAGCTACGGTATAACTGGAAATGTTTTCTCAATTATTAAATCATTTCTCTCTGATAGCCTCATAAGAGTAGTGGTTGAGGGGTAGAAATGAGAGGCCCAGAGTATTAATACTGGATTCCCTCAGGAGTTCACCTGGGCCCAATTCTCTTCCTGTTCTACATCAATGATCTTCCAAAACACATACTTAAATCATTGTTGACATTTATGCTGATGACACGACCATCTATGGCAACACATCAAAGACCGTAAATTACAAGGTTCTCTTTGATTCTCTCTCCTCTGGCCTTGAGCGAGTGGTACAGTGGGGGAAGAGGTGGCTGGTTACTTTTAATGCATCTAAAACCAAGCTCCTATCGTTACATCATCAACGCTCTGATCCCCATCTGGCATCAATTGAAATGGATGGCTCTCGTCTTGGGGAGGCTCCATGTTTTGACAAGCTTCTGGGATTGACCTTTACTCCTGATCTGAAATGGAACACATACATCAAGTCTGTTGCCAAGGTCCCGGGAAAAATGGTAGGATCCTTCTACCACTCCAGTAGATATCTCACTACTGATGCAATTCTCTATATAATTCTCTATATAAAAGCCAAGTACGTCCAAAGATGGAGTACTGCTGCCACATCTGGGCAGAAGCTGCTAAAAACAGTCTATCCTGCCTTGACAGAGTATAAAATAGACTTTGTGTCTTAGTGGGGATGCCCTTTTCTCTTCCCTGCAACCTCTCTCCCACAGAAGAGACCTTGCGAGCCTGTCTTTGTTTTATCGTTATTTTCAATGGCAAGTGCTCGTCTGAGCTCCAATCACTGGTTCCCACTCGCCAATCTTTCACGAAAACACCCGTCTAGCGTAAACCACTGTCAATAATTTTCCCCACTCTTTATCTGTGCCTAAATCAAAACGTAGATTCCATGAACAACGCTTCTTTCTTAGAACTGCACGCCTATGGAACTCCGTTTTGTTTGCCTGTTTCCCACCTGACTACAACTTGGATGTTTTCAAGTCCAACATAAAGAATTTCCTGATAAACCGCCCCCTTAAGTAAGACACTTTATCAAATCTCCATTACTAACGATTACCGCGATATTATCCCATTGATTACTGTACACGCAATAACCCTTATCCCCGAGTTGCTTCCGGGCCTTGATAAGTGGTGACTACTATGAAAAAAAAGAATTGCACTACGCTGTGAGTAATATTATTTGTTTTTAATTTCTCTTCTGTGCTACACTTTAGAATTTTTTCCCCATTTTTGTCGATCATATTTTTAGTTGGGCAATGGTGTTTTGTGGGGACATTAGGTCACCGTCAATATTATTTTAGTATTACTAATTGCTTATAAACTATTACAGGAGGAATTGTTTCATGTTAATTAAACATAGCAAATAGCTTCTTCAATTTTAAAATAGGAATTTAGAAATAAACATTGAGAAATGAACATATTTATATTCTTTTAAATTTGTATTTGGGCTGGTCAAGTGATGTCCTACGCCCAGCTAAGAATACTAAATATATCTAGGTATTTTATTTTTATTTTACGGAATATTACAGTTTTTAAATATAAAAAGAGACGTCGGATTATTAGCATGGACTATGCTGAATGACTTATAAATATTTTTTATTTGCAAGCTTTATCTGTGTCTGGTCTTTTTATTTTTCGTTATTTTGTTACTTAGGTTCATATAAATTTAACACCGAGCACAAAAATATTAATATTTAACGTCATATTTAATATTCAAACTATTGGCAAGCAAATCGCTTGGCGGTCAACTTGGCATTAACGAAATATTCTATTACTCCGGTATAGGTCAAGGGCAGTCAATGAAATTGCCCGGAGTTTTTATAATGACGGCATAAGGTAGCGGTTAGTATGCACGCATGCTAGACGTAATAGGGAAGTGATCACTACAGAATGAAAAGATAAATACTGACGGGTTGACCAGCATTATGGAGCTAATGTAGCAAGGTTTCTGGGGACACCTGTGAGCGTAAGAATATTTTGTAAACAGGATAAAATCTACTATTACCCCCTAAAAGTAATACTATTTGGAGAGAGTCATATCGGTCGAACATAATTTAGAATATTAGGAAAACTGAATGAAACTGAATAATAATTACTGGAAAACATACATCAGGTATTGGCAGGTACTGTGCCTATATTTGCTTTATGTATAACGCTTTTTAATTCCTATAATATTACTTTGTAGAGGGAATAAACCGACTTGATTTTATTAATATAGAGATTAGAAGAACAAAAAGGAGAAGGAGAAATAAAAGGAAAGGAAGTAATGTCAGTTCGAATAAAAAGAGACAAAAACTTGGCTAATAATAAAGGAAAGTGGAATGTTTAAACGTGGAACTTTCCGGTTTAGTCGATGATCTTTTCCACGAGCGGAAATAAAGACTTTCGCTTTTGGTTTATCGTTACTTTCAGAATTGTATTTGAAATGATAACAGCAAATGAACGAACTTATTTTCCTTTTCTTCTTTTATTGGCATAGTAATTCATTTTGTGTAAATTTTAGGAAATCATACCAAGTATTGAGTTAATCAAGCACTTATGTATAAAATGGGAAATATGTTCGCATGTTTTCTCTATAAAAAAGAGGATGGCGTACAAAATTAATCTTATTCGAGGATCCGAAAACTTGGCATAAATATTTATAAACAATATAAACTTCATCTGCATTTAAGCCAAGTGTTCCCTGAAATGTGTTTATATCTGTTATTAAAAAGAAATATAAGCCTCAGTTAAATTTAACAAATTGTATATTTCCCATTCTAAAAAATGAAATAAAGTTTCATTTTAGAACATCACGGGATTTTTGTTAAATCTTAAAATTTTTCTAGTAGCGAATAAACAAGAAAATCTTTTAGTACTAGAATTTGAGGTATACGAAAAAAATAACGCATGAAAATCTCTTGTGGCCGGTTCAGGCTTCAGAACGAACTCTTTTAAAAAAAACAACACGGAAACTGACAAATTTCCCTAACGTTTTCTCTTTAAAAAATATGACTGCTTATAAACCATTAAAGTCAATTTCCCTATTCCCATACAATTAGTAGTTCATGCATGCAAAGCAATTCTAGTTTGAAAAAAGTCGCGATTATAAACACGCGTTTTTTTTTTTTTTTTTTTTTTTTACTTTTATCTGGAAAACAGTTGTCGTACACGCGAAGCATCTAATATGATTTGAAGATGGTAAAATGTTTGTTTTCGTCTCTATTTTTCTTTTAAAGAGTAATATGATAATTAATGATAATTAATAATTGAACACTCCGTTCAAGTGTATAATAGGACATTGCTAGGAAGTATAAATGAGGTATGATAGTCCTACCCCCTCCCTCCCCGGACTGTTTTAG
Source organism: Euprymna scolopes (assembly GCF_053919585.1). Taxonomy (NCBI): domain Eukaryota; kingdom Metazoa; phylum Mollusca; class Cephalopoda; order Sepiida; family Sepiolidae; genus Euprymna; species Euprymna scolopes. Next base: position 90,085,770 of record NC_136503.1, on the reverse strand, counting down.
GATGACTTCATCTATGCTAGAGTCTTATCAACGTGTTGTAGGTGGTCAGTTCAACATGCAGTGGTTCCGCTCATATAGTAGTTACATTATTATTTGTCGTATTTGGTTTCTTTGTGGCTGTAATAGTAAAAGCAATTATAACGAACAATATTTCCATTATTTGCTCCAGGGTGCATATTACTTTCTTCTTAATTCAGTTTTTTTAGCACGTTCTTTTACATCACTATCATTTCTAGTCGTGGTGAGAGAGCCTAACTATACATGTATTCTCCACAATAGATAGGGTGTGATAAACGTATAATCTCTATCACAAAATTATCTTTTCTTACTTAACCTCACCTTACGTGAAAGAGTTTGTTTATGAAATGATTTTAGTACACCACATACAATGAAACTGCTACATATTGACTAGTTGTCTCGTATACAGTGGTGACTCATGGAATCTGTGAGAAAAGTTTCAATAATTTTATATTTTTGAGATTAGAAGGAGAGGGTCAGAAATTCTAAATGTGACTTTGCAGTATTGATGATGTTTCAGAGGTAGGTCGTTTCTTCATCACCCGCTGAGATGAAAAATACGTAACTAAGGATGTAATCCGAACAGCCAATGCTGACAAGCATTATATTTAGACAGTCGTTTGTACAATAAAGATCATATAGATGCATCACACAAGAAAATATTTTTTGAATTTGAACTCAAATTTCTTTGTTTATTAATACAATTCTGTCATTCTGTGATGTCAAACGAAAACCCCTGAAAAGGTGAAGTTAAAACATGTCAACTAAGAATAGTGACACGAAATAATATCCTATTTTCAATAGGAAATCATATTTATTTTTAAATTCACGGTCAACAAATAACATTGTATCCTAACCACACTTTCATTATTATTACAAGAAGTTTTCACATAGGTTACCATCAAAAAGTTCTCAGTAAGAACAACACACGGTGTTCCCTGAAGTCTGAGTGACAACAAGTCCTCCCAGATGTTCAGTACTCTCCACCTCTTTTGAAAATACTTGCAAATTAATTTGCGTTATCACAACAGCTGCTTACCATTCATTTCTCGTTGGTATGGACCGTTGGTTTTCACTGAAATTTGGGTGGAAATAAGCCTCCCTTAAAGTTCCAGTCCTCTTCGCACTCATCCAATGGAGGTCTGATTAGTGCTTTCTCTCCTCGCTCTTTTCATCTTCCTTGACTATCCTCGAGTATATAGTTGATGATATTACATATTTTACATATTTTTCGGGGGCGGGTAATTACAATTATACACTTCCATTTTTCTGGTTTCCATGAAACGTTTCTTTCATAGCAGTTTCTATATATCCGGCTAACACCTGTGGTTCATATGCATTATTCTCTGCATTCAAGGGTTCTCCTCAATATTTTAGCCATTTTCATCACTTTATCCGTTGTATCTTCCCAGGCATTCTTCTGATTTTAAATTTTCCCATTCTTTTCGCAAAACGTTTTGGAAGAATGCTCCTACTATTCTTGGTGCTATTTTCTTCATTTTGCATATACTTTTCAGTTCTCTTGCTCGTTTTGTGTATTATTATTATTGGTTCATAAGAAGCTTTCACGCAGGTCATCTAAGATCTCTCCTGAAAAACAACCTGTGATGTTTCCTGATAGCTGAGTAACAACTAGTCTCCCCAGGTTTCGGTAACATTTGCAAATGAATTTGCGTTATCGCAGCAGCCGCTTACCATTGATTTCTCGCTGGTAGCGGCCATTAGTCTCCATTGTTATTGGAGTTGCAATAAGCCTTTGCGATGTCCTAGTTCTATTCGCACCTATTCAGCGGAGGGTTGTTCAGTGATCTCTCTTCGGTCTTTTCATTCTCCTGGACCCTTCTTGGATATTTGGTATCACTCTTTTGGAGGTCAATGAGAGGGGATGGCAATGGTGATGGGGCAATGGAAGGGGATGATGGAGGAGATATAGCTTTAATGTTCTTGGTTCCATGTAACGCTTCTTCGTGTTTTACCTCTGTAACAATTACACATGCCCCACTCATGTGGCTCATGTGTATTAGACTTCGCATTTAAGGGTTTTAATATTTCAGTTGTTTTTATTGTTGAAATTCTTTCCAGTAATTCCTTTGATTCCAATTTCTTTCATCCTTTTTCCAAAGCGTTTCAGAATTGTTCCTATTTCTCCCACGATTATAGGAATTATCCTTGTTTTGTTCATCATCGATATCCCTTTCAGTTCTCTGGCTAACTCTTTGTATTTGTTTCGTTTTTTCCCCCTTTTCTTTGATATTCACTCTGTGGTCAGCTGGAACATCAAAGTCTACGATTTGACAAAACTTTTCTTTCTTGTTAATTTGTGACGTGATCGTCCTAGGGTGAGATTCAAGAAACACTGAAGAAGATATGATTGTTTTGTTGTTGAGTATTGTTGTATGTCCGAGCGACAGCAACCAACCTTGCTGAAAGGAAGAGTTAAGGTAAAAACTTTATTATTTTTATGAAACCGACATATAAATCTGATTGTTTGGTGGAAATAACAATTTAATGTCACCTTGAGAGACATAATAAAATATAATTTCGTTTCCGGTGCCAGCGATTCGAAAGAAATCAAATACAATCGAAGGATCGTCATCTCCCTCTATTCCCGAACCGTCACCACGGCAAAACCGAGAGTAATTAATCTAATTGGGACTCAGTAGAGATTTGTCAGAATCAACAACTGAACAATTGTATATAATTTATATTGTGTAAATCTATTTTGAATTAACCAGTAAGATATAAACAAGTCTGTCTTTCTTTTGTGTGCATGAAACTGATAAATTTCCAGTGTGACAGATCGATGAAGCAGCAGTCTATCAACCCAAAGGACAAACACAGGTCACATTAGGGTCCGTGACCGAGGATTGACGTGTATGTGACAAGGAGTCAGCTTGCTTGGATGGGTTTATCTGTTTATATGTCCCATAAGATTTTGTGATTCTCGTTTTCAAGTACTGTTGCCAGTTTACGCTTGTACTATTTGTCTGTGCGTTCGAGATGCAGTTGTTTGTATATTCCCAGTATACTGCCCTTCTCACTTGGTTGTGCCTGTACTTATATTCCTTTTCAGACAGTTTTCTGTATTCGCTATATGGTTTATCGTTTCGCCCTTTTGTCAGCAGAGTTTGCATTTGCTGTTTTCTTGTGTTTTGTTGATCTTTGCTTCGATGTGTTTGGTTCTTATCGCGTAATCTTGTGCTGCATTTATTAGGGATTCAGTTTTTCGGTTTATGTGTCTTTTTTGCATCCATGTCCAAGTGTGTTCATTATTCTCATTTTTTGTCATCCTAATGAATCATTCATGTAGTTGTGTCGATTCCAATTTTTTTGTGTCGATTCAATTTTTTTGTGTCGATTCCAATTTTTCTTTCCTCGTCCTATTCTTTCTCCCTCTTTTCTGTTTTCTCGATTTTTTTTCAGTGTCTCTCGCTGCCATGATTATCGTTTCAGTGTTTTGCATTATGTATTTTTCTAATTCTTTTTAATGTCATTCACACAGTTTTCAATACAAACTACATACATTCTCTTTTACGTAGAGTCGATCAACATCGCCCTTTGAGTGTAGTACATTGTGCATGGTCATGAGTTTCCTAGTCTTCTGATCGAGCTGCCTCAGTTCTTAAGTCCACTCTATGAACGGTCCAGAGTATCTTGCTAGTGATACTGCCCATGCATTTAAAACATTTTATTAGGTTTTTAGTCGCGTGCCAGTGACTCTATAAGTCACTCCGTCGGTCAGTCGGTCCGTCGGTCTCTCGGTCGGTCTGTCCGTAACACTTTTGTGTTAGGCCTTTTTGGTTAAGATCTAAGGTCTGTTGTTAATAGATGCTGCTCTTAACTTTTTAAGCTTTTCTCGGCCTTTTATCTTTTTTGTATTTTTTGAGATAAATAAAAAATGTTTTAAAATTGGGCTTAAGTAGACCCCCCCCTCCACACACACATAAATACAAATTTAAAAGGGTACCATGATAAAAGAGGCTGGTCGAGAGAAAAATCATTTAAAATTTACAACAGATACGAGATGGATCAACCAACCTCACTATCCCCCCTTCTTTTTGAGTTGGCCATGTGCATAAGTTTTTTGTTCATTTTCCCAATTGTATGTTTTTCCTATGAATAAAAAAATTTAATATCTCAAAGTGTAGTATCTGTTCTTGCAGATACTACAAGCAAAGACCATATGTGGGGGCAACCCCACATATAAAACCTTGGTCAATGTAGGGGCAACCCTTCATACCAATTGTCACTATCCAGCTCCCCTACTTCCCGGGCAGTTAGTCCCCATTTCCCCTTCACTCCTCACATTAAAAATCGGCCTTGTACCTAATTTGCTTGGTGGGGGAGCAAATAAATACCAACCCAGTATAAGAGCTTGGTCAATGTAGGGGCAACCCTTCACACCAATTGTCACCATCCAGCTCCCCTACTCCCCGTGGAGTTGTCCCCATTTCCCCTTCACTCCTCACATTAAAAATCGGCCTTGTGCCTAATTTGCTCGGTGGGGGAGCAAATAAATACTCTTTTCTTAACCTTTTGGCCAAGATCAAAGTGTAGTATTTGTTCTTACTACATGCTGTACTTATTGTGATATAAAGTGGGAAATCACTTTTCTGTATTAATTTATGTAAAATGATCACCCACTTTACAACCAGTCAGTCTAAAAGCCATTCAAGTCATTCTCCAGATCATTCACGCTGTTTTTGAAGGATTCCAGCTATTTTTTAAGCATTCAAGTTATTCTTAAGGTCATTCAATTCATCCTTAAGTTCATTAAAGTCATTCTAAGTCATTTGTGTGAAATATATCATCATGCCGTCAGGTCATACATGAGAATACTTCTAGTAACATGTAAACCAGTACCACCTGTCCATAGTCAGGTTGTTGATGACTAAACCGACACCCCTCATCAAACTTGCTTAATGAGGATGGTGGCTAGACACCTAGCAAGACTAAAAACAAAACCTATTTAAGGGCGGATGAGCACCAAGTGCCAACGGCCATCTAGAAAACTCCTTTAGGTATGGGTTAAATACCCTCGCCAACATGCAGGTCAAGCGTGGTGAATATAGCAAAACCCTAGGACTATGACGTACAAGAATAAAAAATGGCCCTCAGTCCCCAGCAGTTCACGAGCCACAGTTTCCGGCATTAAACGGCACAGCAACAGAAAAGACGGTGCTAAAAATCTCTGGGTTCGAAAAGGCTGCCATTAGAAATTAAACATTTGAACATACAACAGGAGGTCACTGTCTACTAACATTAGGGTTACCGAATTAGAGAATGAACTAAAGAAAATCAAATTTGATATTATAGGAGTGTGTGAAACCAGACGCAAGAGTGAAGGATGTCTCATCCTTTAGAACAGCAGACACCACTGTTAGTTTTAACTAAACAAAAAATATATGAATAAACACAATTGCCCAATTACGTTTACACATTTATTATACACCGACAAACATTTAAACAACAATAAAACACAATACAATAGCGACAGTTCGATAAGACTTACCGACTGGTGGGAAAAGTTCTCAGGGCTCACCTCGTGGTAGAACGAAGGTTCTCCTCTTCTTAAGAGGGAAAAGGCAACACGTCTGCCCGTGACCAAAGGAAAAAACCAACCAGTGTTAGGGCAGGGGCAGATTACTCCTCCCCGGTGTCCTCTAATTTTCAGTCCCCTACAATACTCCCCCCAAAAATACGGAGTACTTTTAATTGAATGCTGTGAGAGGATTGTTTTTTTTATGTAGAGACAAAGTCTCTTAAATGGGCAGGCCATTTTACCTGTCTGCCCGAACGTGTTTTTTTATAAGGGCGTTTTTCCAATGTCACTTCGACTGGCATCCTTTGTGAGGGATCTACTTCTAAATATGCATCTTCGAGTGTTGCAGGTTTCAACCTGTCAATTGAGATATTTTGTTCTTCATCCTTAATGAGGACGGTGAAATACTTCTTGTTTTTCTTGTTGACTTTAAAAGGTCCGCGGTACGGTGGTTGCAGGGTATGTGACCTAGCTGTATTGCGAACAAACACATGTGTGCATTTCTCTAGTGCCTTTGGCACATATGTGTTAACGCACTTGTTTATTCCTGATGGAGAATATGCCATTTTGGCCATGGTTCTTGTCAGTCTATCAACAAATGATGCAGGGTCTCAAACTTTATTTGGTGTATCACAAAAGTATTCTGCTGGCAGGCGTAGTGTGGTACCATACAGCGCTTCTGCTGCTGAGCAATTCATATCCTTCTTCACTGCTGTGCGCAAACCCAGCAAAATAAGAGGAAGGTGTTCTAACCACTTTGTATTGCTGGTAAGCACTGCGCATAAAGAGGTCTTTAGGCTGCGATGTAGATATTCGACTGCTTCGTTTGCTTGTGGATGGTATGCTGTCGTGTGTATACTTCTGGTGCCCAAAAATTCTGAGAGTTTATGTAACAGTTCGGACCCGAACTGTCTACCTCTGTCAGTTGTCACATTTTCCGGGACACCGAATCTTGCTACCCATCCAGCGAGGAAAGTTCTGATTGTTGTGTATGCTGTCATATCCGGCATTGGTAAGGCTTCAAACCACCTTGAAAATCTGTTGACACATGTCAAAAGATAGAATTGGCCTTCACATGTCGGAAATGGGCCGGTGATGTCGAGGTATATGTGCTTGAACCTCTCATCAGGTACTGGAAATGTGCCTAGTGGCGCACGTGTATGTCGACCGACCTTGGCCTTTTGATACTGCACGCACTTCTTTGTCCATTCTCACACGTCTGCTTTCATCCTTGGCCAGACATACCTGTCTGTCATCAAACGTATCGACGCATTGGCCCCTAGGTGTGATAACCCGTGTACCGCGTTGAATATGTCGTTCCTTAAGGATGCTGGAACATATGGGCGCAGTTTGTTAGTGCTGATATCACACACTATTTTTCTAGGGCTGTTGGGGTGTGCCATTTTCACCAGCTACAGTGATTTTCCATTACTCTGCAGAAGCTTCTGCAGGTGCTCGTCTTTTTCTTGCTCCATAGCTAAGGTGTTGGCTTCGACGGAAGGTCCCAATGTGAAGGAGTTTATTCCTCGTGACAGTGTATCTGCTGATATATTGTCAGCTCCCTTCACGTGTCTGACATCCGAGGTAAACTGTAGGATATAGTCCACCTGACGAATCTCTCGGGGAGAGTATTTGTCTGAGGAGGACTGCAGAGCGCCTAATAGAGGCTTGTGGTCAGTCACCAAGTAGAATGGCTGTCCCTCTAGGAGCTGCCGATAATGTCTTATTGCGGAAAACGAGGTCAACAACTCTCTGGAAAATGTGCTATAGCGTCTTTCTGCGTCAGTCAATTTCCTGGAGAAGAAAGAAATAGGTCGCCAGTTCCCATTACATTTTTGCTGCAGGACCACTCCAACTCCAGTTGCAGATGCATCTACTGCCAGGCAAAGTTCACTATCGGGTTGAATGTGGGACAGCTTTGCGATGTCTTCTAACATGGCCTTTGTTGAATGCTTCTATTGCTTCCTCCGATAGTGTAATGTTGCAGTTCTTCACATTTGTCAGCATACCTGTCAATGGCAAAAGTACTTGGGCAACATGAGGAAGAAACCTACGATAGAAGTTAACTAATCCTAAAAATTGCCGCAACTGTCTCATTGTAGCAGGGATAGGGAAATCTCGGATGGACTTGACTGTCTCTGAGGATGGGGAAATTTCCTTCTCTGAAATATGGTGCCCCAAAAATATAACCTCGGATTGACAAAAAATACATTTCGATGGATTTAAAACAACACCATATTGGTTCAGGCGATCGAATACTTGGTGCCTATTCCTACTAGCAATGAGGACGCCATCTATGTATGCACACACAAATGGCAAGTCTCGCAGAACCTGGTCTATAAAACGTTGGAACGTTCGAGCTGCGTTGTGTAAACCAAATGGAACACACAAAAATTCAAACATTCCAAACGGTGTGGTAATTGCCGTTTTGGAAATATGTTCGGGCTCCACAGGGAATAAGTTCTAATTTTGTAAAGACCCTATTATTCTGGGCCACTGCTGTTATATCTTGGATATGTGGTACTGGGTACCTATCCGGTTTTGTAGCGGCATTTAAAGCTCGGTAGTCCTCACATGCCCGCCATGCATTTGGACCCTTACTAACAAGATGAAGAGGCGAGGCCCATTCGCTATTTGAAGGACGAACTATGCCAAGCTGTATCATCTGCTGAAATTCTGCTTTCGCAGCCTTTATTTTTTCAGATATTAAACGTCTGGCTTTACAATGGACGGGTAGGCCTTTTGTCTGATTGTAATGAGTTACAGTGTGTGGTAACACTTCCTTGTGAAAGGAGGGGACCGATATTGAAGGATATTCCTTCAACAGGAAGGCTTCGTCCTGGTCTGCATGTGCTACCTGTGGACCTAATAATGGGCCAGTCCCCACCACCCCACATGCTGCAAGTTGTGTGCTTGGATCTCGCAGACACTGGCTTGACATATCTACTACCAGGCCAAATGCTTGCAGAAAGTCAGTACCCAGTATAGCACTGCTTACGTCAGCCACTATGAAAACGTGGATAAACGATCTGCGTAAACCCAAGTTAAGGTCCATGCACCTCTCCCCATAAGTCCGTATTATCAAACCGTTTACAGCTCGCAGTGTAAATTTACAGGGAGGAGACCTTTTGTCAACTGATGTTGCCGAGATAAGGGAAACTTGTGCCCCACTGTCCACTAAAAACGAGATGCCTGTATTTGTATCTACAAAATAAAGTAGGCGGCCAGAGCAGGATGTACCGACAGTTGATGCCGCTCTCGTCTGTCGGTTTAGGCTTTTCCCTGCCCCTTATAGTTGCAAGGTGAAATACAAGAGTTCGCATTTTCGCCAAATCTCTTGTGCTTCCAACAAATAGCTTCTTGCTTGCGTTCCCGGGACTGGCTGCGACCCTCTCTGCTGCCATGTCCCTGCTTCTGTTTTAATGATAGTCTGGCGATGTCTTCCGCCATTCTGTCCATACGGGCTTCCAACCGTTTTTGGTCCTCCATTAATTTTTCCAGAAGCTCGTCTCTTCCAGAGGTCTTCACGCTGGATACTACAGACGATTGTGTGGATAATATGTCTGCAATATGATCTGCTACGACGGCGAGTTGTTCCATCAGCGTGGACTCGTCCTGAGCAGCGATAGCCACCTTATACTCTGTCGGGATCCGTTGGAGGAAAATATGCTTAATGATACTTTTATCCATCGCACCTTTAGCTAATTTTTGTAACCGTTTTAGAAATTGGGACGGCTTGCTATCTCCCAGGGTCTGTTGTTCCAACAACTGCGAAATATGCTTATGTGTGGAAACAGTCACAGCAGTCGTGACTCTCTCCTTAAGTACATCGTACGGCTTTTCTGTAGGTGGAGAGATTATTAACTCTCTTACCTCAGTAATTGTATCCTGAGGTAAAATGGATGCGACGTAACAGAATTTCTCTGCCTGGTTGTCAATCGATTTTTGTTTGAAAAATAAATCGAGTTGAGCAAAAAACAAAGCAGGGTCGTCGCGAACTAACGAGGCATTGACGTTACAAGTTGTCGCCATTAACAAAAAAAAAATATATATATATATATATATATATTTATTTATTTATTTTACCGCACTGGAAACTACAATAGTCTAGCAGCAGGGCATGGAAAGAAAGGAATAGTAATAATACAACACGGAGGGTAAGGGGGCACAGAGACAGAACGCAACGTACTCGCCCATAAAAGCCTATCCTGTATCAGGCGCCGAATTTGACAGGAATACCGACAGCCGTTTCAGGAACGAAATTTTCCTATAAGGGATGATTTAGTTTCGAAAAAAAACTTGTTGCATTTGTTGTGCACGATTAAAACAAACCCCTAGTTCTATCCTTATTCTATCGACAAAAATATGTAAAGAATAGAAGAAAAATCGTGTTGCTATCTTAATTACGCTACCCTGCGAATTTTTATTTTGGGAATAATCATTAGAATTCTAGAAATAAAATTTACATCCTAACTTTTTCTTATTGTTCAAAAAATATTATTTTACTTTTTTTTTTTTAACAGAACTTATTATTATTTTCTCGGAGTCACCAATTTGTTAGTTTTAACTAAACAAAAAAATATATGAATAAACAATTACGTTTACACATTTATTATACACTGACAAACATTTAAACAACAATAAAACGCAATAAAATAGCGACAGTTCGATAAGACTCACCGACTGGTGGAAAAAGTTCTCAGAGCTCACCTCGTGGTGGAACGAAGGTTCTCCTCTTCTTGAGAGGGAAAAGACAACACGTCTGCCCGTGACCAAAGAGAAAAAACAACCAGCGTTAGAGCAGGGGCAGATTACTCCTCCCCGGTGTCCTCTAATTGTTAGTCCCCTACACCACTTATACTACAATGATAGAAGCACTTCCTACAATGGAGTCGATTCTGTGGTCAACAAGAATATTGAAAGAAACATCGCAAACTTCAATGGTGTTTCAGACAGAGTGGCACAGCTCACTATCAGGATCAACAAGGGATACCTCATTAATGTCATTCAGGTTTACCTTTCAACAACAGGCCATACTGATGAAGAGGTGGAGATGGTTTATGAAGATGTCGATAAACTTCTTTTTACCAGCAAAGCCAGTCACACCATCCTTATGAGGGATTTCAATGCCAAGGTTGGAATAGGAAATACATTTGAATCAAGTACTGGTCAACACGGTTATGGAACAAGGAACAGCAGAGATGTTAACTTTGCAGACACCACCAGTTAAAGATCACAAGCATGTTCTTCAAAAACAAAAAAAAAACAAACAGACGCTGATTTTGGATATCCGCTAATGGCAGCACAAAGAATGAAATTGACTTCTTCCTTACAAACAGGCCACACACTGTGACTGATGTTGCTGCCATAAACACAGGTTAAAGACAGGAAGTGACCAACGAATGAGCAGAATGTCTCTTACACCAAGTTAGAGAAGACAATGCTTATCAAATGAAACAAGAAACCAAACACCCAGCATCTAGCAGACAAGTCATCACAATTCCAGCTGCTACTATTCAACAGATTTGAGGCGCAACATCATCCAAACAACACAGAATTGTTCTATGCCATCAGACAACCAGGACATCCTCCAACCCTTCATGCACTGAACAAATCTGAGGAGCATCCTCCACCCATCGCACTTCAGACAAGACTGCAGTAGATGATGGTGTTACTGTAGAAGTACTACAGAGCAGTCGTGAACCCATTGTTGAAATGTTTACAAGACTGTTTAATAAGTGCCTCTCCAGTTAAAAGTTTCAGATAAATGGAAGAATTCATCAGTGGTCATTATTCATAAGAAAGGAGACACTGCAGATATTAATAACTATCGGCAAATCAGCTTTTTGCCAATGACAGACAAGGTATTCTCACAAATCTTGCTAAGATGTATGCTAGGGACACTAGACCGAGAGAACAAGCAGGTTTCAGGGGTTACTCCACCATCGATCATATCCCGGCTGTCAGTCAACTGCAAGAGAAAGCCAATAAATACAAGATCCCACTGTGCTTTGTCTTTATGGATTACGAAAAGGCTTTTGACTCTATAGAGTTTGATCCACTGTTCACTGGCCTTGAGAACCAAGGAGTTGACTCTATACATCACCTTGCTGAAAGACCTGTGAGATAAGATGATAAAATCTCACCAAAACTCTTAGCAGCCTGTTTCCATGATGCGATAATCAGCAGGATTGTGGGAGGGTAGGGGAGTCAACATCAGTGAACAACACCTGTCATATCTCGTCTTCACTGGTGATGTAGTACTGATGGCACACTCTCCTCGGAAACTAAATGGCATTCTAAACGACATCCATTTTAAGAGCAAATCAGTTGGCCTCAACATGCATCTGGGGAAGACCAAGGGTATGTTGAACCAGCACTCTGCCAAGTCGCCAATAATTGTTGATGGAAAAACCATTGAAGAAGTTGAAAGCTATATCTACTTGGAAAAAAATTATGAAAGATGGAGATCTCCTCCTTAAGAAGGGTAGTATTGGAATGGGCAGCTTTTGAGAAAGTGGAGAATATCATGAGAAGCCGAAAAGCAAATATGTCGATCAAAGGGAAGATCTTCAATGAATATGTACTAACTGTGATGATCTATGGTAGTGAAATATGGGCCCTGACAACTCGCCAAAGTGAAATCCGGGCAGTAGCACAAAGAAAAATGGAGAGGATAATGTTAGGCATCACTCTACAAGACAGAAAGACAAACATCTGGATCTGCCAACAAACAAGAGTTATTGCCATCAATACTGCTATCAAAACATCCAAACACAGATGGGCAAGTCACATAGTCAGACAACATGACAACAGATGGTCCATCAGAACAACGAAATGGACACCCCGTGAATACGTGCCAATGGGACGACCAAGAACGAGATAGAGGGACGACCTGATACAGCACATGGGTCCTACATGGCAGCGAATATTTCAGGACAGAGTTAGATGGCTAAAGTCCAGGGAGGGGTTCCTCGTTGAGTGATAAAACCCTGGTTGATGTTCATGATGATTCTCTTTTTTAGTTTGTATTTTGTTAGAGCCAATTTTATCGGATGGATAGACAGTCTATAGATGTCTGGATCATTTCAATTATGGAAAATATCAACATGACGAAATTATTGACCTGATTGACCCCTCGATACACACGCAAACCATAGAAGGTTTATGGTCCCATTGTAAAAAAAAAAAAAAATAGGAAAAGTTGGAAACAGAAATTTAGAAATGCATGTGGTGGAATTCCTGTGATGAAGAAGAGAAAAGGTGGACAGCTTTTCCCTGTATAATCAAAAGCATTCATGAACCGATATTTGTTTTTAAAAAATTTGTTTATATCGTTAAAAATTAAAAGGTTTATGGTAAAGTTTTACTTGGTTTCAACATTAACTTTTTCCTTTTAAATAACGACTTTTATTTGTTTTTGGATATGATGAAAACGAATATCGCATTTAAATGTAGTAGTTTTCCGGATATTAAGCAATATACTTTCTTATGTGTAAAGCGCAAGGACGCAAATTTTCAGTGTACAACTATTGCCACCACTTTTAACATAAATTATATTGCTTACGATCCGGTATATTACTTGTAGAAACTTTAAATGCGATATTCGTTTTCAGCATACCATACATCAATGGTTGAAATTATTACAAAGCAATTAGTACAAAGCAGTTTTCTTAAAATACAGAAAGGCAAACCTATTCCTTCGATACATGTGTAATCCAAGATGTTCTTAAATAATAAACAATTTGGGTCCATTAGAATTTACACAAAATCGACCTGACTTATTATTAGGAATTCCTATTTACTAGGAATTCCTGTTGCATATGTTTATATTATTGGATTTCAAAAAAGAGGGTTACCACACTGATCATAATGTTGTGAGATCAGGATAAGATCAGAACAGTTCATCAAATTGATGCAATTGTCAGCAGAGTTAGCAAAACCTGAAAATCCAGAGCTTCGTGATGTAGTTAAGTCTTTAGTGGTACATGGTTCACCTCAATGTAATTGTTTGATTATGTGATTAGATGTTTCTTACTGATGTGTGTGGTTTTTTAATTTTCAACTATCGTGGAATGTTCACGGTTCTACTAGCTGCTGCTGCTATTATTATTATCATTATCATCATCAGAAGGACCCGTTGTTGACTGGGTTCAAAAACAGCCAACAGAAAATTTATGAAAGTACGGAAGGTTATTAAAAGGAGGGGTTGTAAAGAGATAGTTTCGAATTTTTTGGTCATCAAGACCAAGGCAATACACACACACACACACACACACACACACACACACACACACACACACACACACACACATATGTATATCTAGGCACCATTTTTTCTCTTTTTTCATTAAAAAAATTAGACGTTTTTGGTCTATTATTTCTATTTTCGATCCTTTCCAACTTCCAAATAAAAGTCTTAACTTCTGGAAGGAACTAGCTGATGTAATCACCATATATATCATAAGTCCGAGTACTTTCCAATCCTTCAGGATTCATTGTCAGGAATTAATCAATCTAACTGGTTTCAAACAATTTATATATGCATTTTATTTGTTTGTTTTCCCCTCAATAGTTAAATATTTATTTTATTCATTTATTTTTACATTGGCAATTATTTTAATTTATTTATTTATTCATTCATCCTATTTTTCTTATTAATAACATCCTGAAATGTCTGTAGCATAAATAACTTTACAAACATCCCATGATTTTATTACTATTGGTACACTTTATTTTATTAATAGTAGTTTTTTTAGTTTTTATTTGTAAATCGGCACAAAGCCGCTTTAATTAACACCTTAATAACTTAATATCATTTTCCCAACTATTTTTTTTTACATAGGCATCACCACATTATCAAGGCCAAGAGGCCACTCAAGGATAAGGGTTAAAGAGTGTACAGTAGAAATTGGACATTATAGTAATCATTAGTAATGAAAATTTGGTAAAGTTGATAACTTATATGGAACGGCTCATCAAGAACTTATTTACATTAGACTTGAAGACAACCATATTGTAGTCAGCCGGAAAGCAGGAAAACGGAAGACAATTCCACAGGCGTGCAGTTCTAAGAAAAAAGCTTTGTTCATGGAATCTACGTTTAGGTTTAGGCACAGATAAAGAGTGGGGGGAATTATTGATAGTGTTTACAGCTAGACGAGTGTTTCTTGTGAAAGTTTGGCGAGGGGGGACCATAGATTGAAGCTCATTCGAACACTTTCCATGAAAATAACGATACATCAGAGACAAACTCGCAACATCTCTTCTGTGAGATAAAGGTTGTAAGGAAGAGAAAAGGACATCTCCTACGAGGCTACGAAGTCTATTTTGAACTCTATCAAGGCAGGCCAAGTCCTCTCTAGCAGCTCCTGCCCAGATGTGGCAACAGTATTCCATCCTTGGACGTACCTGGCTCTTATATAGATAGAGAATAGCATCAGCAGTGAGATATCTACCGGATCGATAGAAAGATCCCACCATTTTTCCAGCGGCCTTGGCAACAGATTTGATGTACGTGTTCCATTTAAGATCAGGAGTAATGGTCAAGCCAAGAAGTTTGTCAAAACTTGAGGCCTCCTGAAGACGAGAGCCATTCATTTCAATTGATGTCAGATGTGGATCAGAATGTTGATGATGTAAAGAGAGAAGCTTGGTTTTAGATGCATTAAAAGTAACCAGCCATTCTTTACCCCACTGTACTACGTGCTCAAGATCAGAGGAGAGAGAATTGGAGAGAACTTGGTCGTTTAGTGTCTTAGATGTGCTACCATAAATGGTAGTGTCGTCAGCATAGATGTCTACAAATGATGTAAGGATGTGATTTGGAAGATCATTAATGTAGATCAGGAAAAGAGTTGGGCTCAGGATGGACCCCTGAGGGACACCGGCATTAATACTGTGAGCTTCTGATTTTTGACCCTCAACTACTACTCTTATGAACCTATCAGAAAGAAATGATTTAATAATTGAGAAGACATTTCCAGCAATACCATAGCTAGAGATCTTATGAAGTAAACCTTTATGCCATACCCTATCAAAGGCCTTAGATATGTCAAGAGCAATTGCCCTAGAAAGGTTGCCTCCGTCGAGAGATTTGCTAATCCTATGAGATATAACTGTAAGCAATCTGCTGTAGATCTAGCAGAACGGAAACCATATTGAGTGTCACTAAGAAGGTTATTTTTGTTGAGATGGTTGATTACTTCTGTATTTAATACAGATTCCAGCAACTTACTCATGACACACAGGATACTTATTGGCCTGTACTGAGAGGGGGATGAGCGATCACCTGAATTCTTAAATACAGGGCATACTGATGAGATTTTCCAGGGAGATGGGAAACTATTCTCCTTAAGACAACGTTTAAACAGTTTTGTACGTATGGGCGCTAGTTCAGGTTGAAGTTTTTTGAGTACTATAATTGGAATACCGTCAGGGCCAGTTGCTTTACTGGAATCAAGGTTTTTGATTAGCTTGGCAACATCACATACAGATATACGTATATCACATAGCTTGTTTTCTGATACAGGAGGAAATATTGGGGGTTGGCAGCCTTGATCGCAAAGGGTAGAATTAGCTGCGAAGTTCTTGACAAAGAGTTTGGCTTTGTCTGATGCTGACGAGATTACCTCAGGTCCATTGATAATAGTTGGGATGGAGCACACGCTTCTGTTCAGGATTCTGTTTGCTATTTGCCAAAACTGGTGGGAACCAAGCCGCTGCTCAGCTACTTTGGACTTAACAGATAGAGCATACAACTCTCTTGCATTCTTTATTACTTTCTTACAATGGTTGCTGGCAGTTCTGAAAGCGGCTTTAGTTTTCATACATCTATTACGTTGGAAACAGTGGAAAAAGTGATTTCTGTGCGCAATGGCAGCAGCACATTCTGGAGAGAACCATGGCTGGCTGTTAGGTTTTTGCTGAAACTTTTTCGAGGGTATGAAACGATCAATACCTACAATTAACCATTTCGTCAGGTCTAATACTATAGAGGACACATCCTTTTTAAACATGGAATGCAGAGGTAGATCAGATATAAATGTACGGAAGCTATCCCAGTCAGCCTTAGTGTATCGATATATTGTACGATGGAGAGGTACGTCTGGGGACTTATTACATTTCATTTTTATCTTAATTGATACAACAGAGTGGTCGGAAGAGCCAAGAGGCGACAGAACAGAAACTGAACATAGTTCAGGGCAAGTTGTAAGAAAAAGGTCTAGTAGGCTCGCATACTGACCATCATTGTCGGGCACAGGGGTGGGTTCCTGAACAATCTGAGTGAGGTCATAGGCAATGGAGAAATCATGACAGAACCTTCCCTCATCATCGGTCTTGTTAGAGTGGGTCAACCATTCGTCGTTGTGAACATTGAAGTCACCACATACGTGAATGTTAGCTGAAGGATAAGCAGATAAGACTTGGTCAATTTTCTTAGATATGCTTTGAAAGATAGTAACTCCGCAGTTATGGGGGCGATAGAGAGTAAATATAAATGCCGTAGTGTGAGCTAAAGCAACCCGGAAGCACATATAGGGTAAGTTAGGATCTTCCCGGGAGATGTCCCTACCACATGGAAAGTTATCCCTAATATAAGCACAAATTCCATGCCCATGGCGACCTTGGGGGTCAGATTTAGAAGTTAAGTTAGAGTATCCTTTAATTGCGAACTCTTCTAGGGGAAATAGCCTGTCCAATGCCAGTTTCACTTAGAAATAAAAGGTCTGGTTTAGTCTCCTGTAATTGGGTTTCAACCTCTGGAAGGTTAGAACGTAGACCCCTGATGTTGGAGAAGGAGACTTGGTAGTAGGAGTCTACGTTTGAAGTTGGAGAACCGGGTTTAATCGTGTATTTATGAACAAAAATATTAAACAAACGTTTTTAAATAATGGATATCCCAATCAATGATAAACACATTGGGAAATTCAAAAGTATTTACCGTAATAATACAGGATGCGCACCTATACCGACTACACATATAAAACTTTATTATAAAAACTACATGCATTATAGTTATAGATTAGATGAAAAATTATTAAAAATATTAATAAAAATGTTCAACCTATAAACGCTAACAAAAAATAAAATGAATCATTTATTATCATTAATTTAAAACCTTCAATTTGATTATAACTAACAAGAGCCGTTAACCGACATAACATACCCTGTGTAAAAATTTAAAATACGGTTGTTGTTTTTGTTGTTGGCCAATCCTCAACCTCCTCATGTTAAAAATGGCCTTCGGAATAGACACTGATTTTGTGCCTGGGTGGGGTTGTCAAAATTTGCTGGAACGTTCAGGGTATTTTTCAGGGAATGGTCCAAGGTAAAGTTCAGGGCAAGGTATTTTTGTTGGTAAGACTGGAGTTATGGTGGCAAAAAACTATCGAACTCTGTGCCACTTAAAGGGAACTAAATTCCTGTAGTTACATGTACGTTACCAAGTATAAATGTAAACATTATTTAAAATAATTTAAGTAAATTGTAAAAGTAAACATAAACAGAATGTTTATTGAAATAACAAACAACGGTGAAATAGGCTAAAACAATATACTTTTTGTTTTATCCTATTTACGTTTTCCAAAAACTAATGGAAAAAAAGTAATCCAAGCTTTTGGTGTGAAAAAAAAATGAAAAAATATAAGAATTATCCGCAGAAGACGGGATCGAACGTGCAGCGAAAGTTGTAAAAGGAGTTGCAAAGAAGGGAAACGCTCCAGGACTAATGTACGGCATTACGACCCTTGAAATGACTTCTTTAAACAAGTAATCACTGAAAGTGACTTAATTGAGGGACATCGATAAGTCGTGTAATATAAACAGAAGTTAATCTACTGTAGAATTAAACCAAGAGCTTAGTCTTCTCGGACAATGTTTATAAAATTTAATTATAAAACAGAGCACCTGCAATATTTGTTTTAAACGTACATGTTATTTTTAATAATCAATGTGTTAAATATGAAATGTACTAAGGTCGAAGAAAAGAAACGTGTCTGTACTGCAAAAATAGACTAATCAGTTATTTTATTTTTTTTAATAAGTGTATAATGTGTAATCGAGCTTTTAGAAAATAACTAAATAATGGTTATCAGCCCGTGTGTGTAGAAATTATGCACGCTGTAGCTAAATCCAAAATATGTATTACACTATCGTAGATGTGTACGAGGGGAGTACTTATAATTTGTAAGTAATCTGTGCTTCCATTTTAAAATGGAAGAAAAAAAAATATCGTGAAACTTTATTTGAACATGTAAAAATATGTACAAAAATCTCATCTCATCTCCGTTGTCCTTCAGGACGCTTCACCACCGAATCTACACGACTTCTCCAGTTCTCTCGATCTGGCATGACAGTTTGCAGGTCCCAAACATTTTACAATCCTGTGTCCTGTAGCAGGTTATTTATATAGGTCATTCTTCTATTACGGTTTGGGTGTCCATCTGTTGGTATCCAGAGAACTAGCTTGCTGGCTTCCTCTTCGCTGTGTGTCATGCAGTGACCGGCTACTTTCATCCTTCTCTGCTATGCTTTCAATGATACTGGTGGTAGGTCATTATAAAGCTGTTGGTTTGTTGCAACGCCCCTCCATGATGTATGGAGGGCCATCCTGAGCATTCGTGTGTAACAGCAACCCAATTCCTTCTTCAGCGCATTTGTAAGAGTCCATGCCTCAGCACCATAGAGAAGGATTGTTTCTACTGTAGCAACAAAGAGTCTTACCTTCCACTTTTCTGAGAGAGTGCATGACCATATCTTCCTCGTGACATGCACTCCATGCCAGTGCTTTTTTTACTTCAAACTCTTTTTCAGTGCTGTTTAACCATGCTCCAAGGTACTTAAGGTTTTTGACAATTTTGAGCAGTGTTCTATCAAGTGCTTTCACTGCAATTGGGTCAACGTGATTGAAGGCCTGTACCTCTGTTTTCTTGGCATTTCAGTATAAACCCACCAATCGTGCTACCTCTTCCAGTTGGTTTAGGACTTCTTGAGCTTGACCAATTTCCTCAGTTCGTAATGCTAAGTCATCAGTAAAATCGAGATCAATAATAACAATTGGTTGGACACGCTTGCTCTTTCGTCTGTGCAAACAAAAAACCAAGCTCCTCTTCTCTTCCATTGTCTTTCTTAGAATCTAGTCAAATACTATAGCAAAGAAGTAAGGTGCTAATGTGTCTCCTTGTAAGACTCTAGCAATGATATTGAAAAATTCTGTTTCTCCATCTGGTGTTATTACCCTTGCCCTTGTGTTCTCATAGATCTTAGTTATTGCTTGGAGTAGATTTGGTAGAACATCATAAATGTTCAATATTTTCATCATCATGCCTCTGTGTATTAAATCAAATGGCTTCTGGAAATCTACGAAAATAATGATTGCTTTGCTGTTATGGCTTTTCACTCCTTCTATCAATCACCATAGCGCAGGGATACGAGCAATTATTGAACATCCAGCTCTGAAACCATTTTGGTTTGGACGAAGATGTGTATCCATTTTTGGTTGTATCCTCTTTAGGATAATTTTGTTGACAAGTTTTGAGACCACCAATAATAAACTTATGCCTGAAATATCAAAATATATAAAAATGATATAAAAAATGCCTAAGCACTAAACTTGGGTTTAATTTAATTTGCCTATTAAACTTTAAATGGGTTAAATTTAATGATGTTATTATTGAAAATGTAATCATGTGGTTATATTTTGATCTAAACTGTACGCGTAGTTTAAGAAATAAAAAAAAGAGAAATAATGCAAGATAAAGTTTTTAACTTATGTATTTTTTGTTCCATGCTGACATAACAATGCTATTATTTTGAACGCTATTCTTTACATGGGGAAGGCGTTTTGTTACTATTCTGTGCTTCAGCCTTAAAATGTAAGAAAAAAGGCATCGAGGAGGGAGAAATCATTATTCTTTGGGATAGAGAAAAGGAAATATTATGGTATGTGTATAAGTATATGAGTCACAACATTAGGGCGAAACGCCATATTATGACCCTAATGCAGAACACCTTCTGGTGTCGACTAGGAGCTGGAGTAGTACGTTTCACTTAGAGGAAAAAATACAGCTATTTCTATTGTATATCTTTGCGATCCTGATGATTTCATTCCTAGGATTAAATGTAGGGTTTTATTATAACGGATGAATGTGTCTAAAATGTCGTTCTTTAGTTACATAAGATGTTAGCTAATAATGTAGACATAATAAATGTGCATATGGCATTTGTTGTTGTAAACCTAGGGTATTTTGGTTCAGAGAGGAAAACTGCAACGTTTTTATTATATATAGATATAAGGATAAATCCTCCCCCTTCGACTGAGTTGCTTGATGGGACTAACTTGGTGTGTGAATTCGGATGCCCTTTAGGAGACTGTGTCTCCGGCAGTCAAGGTAAAATATACATATGTTTGACTACCACCACTTTGTCGAGGATATTGGCCATGCATCGCTTCAAAAACAGTGCTATATTTAACAACTTGACTAATCAACACTCCTGTCCCCTGTCCCGATTTAGAA
Organism: Euprymna scolopes; assembly: GCF_053919585.1. Taxonomy (NCBI): domain Eukaryota; kingdom Metazoa; phylum Mollusca; class Cephalopoda; order Sepiida; family Sepiolidae; genus Euprymna; species Euprymna scolopes. Next base: position 90,064,692 of record NC_136503.1, on the reverse strand, counting down.
AGATTTCAATTGACAACACATTTATACTTGAACAAACCAATAATAAACGAAACCTTGAAATACTAGAAACATTACTAATAAAAACTAAAAAACTACTATTAATAAAATAAACTTTACCAATAGTAATAACATCTAGGGATGTTTACAAGGTTATTTTAATAGCTTGGCAAACATTTCAGGATGTTATTAATGTTAACTAATAGGAAAAATGGGATAAAAGTGAACAAATAAATAAAATAATTAACCAATAGAAAAATATAAATAAATGAATAAAATAAAATAATTAACCAATGGAAAAATATAAATAAATGAATAAAATAAAATAATTAACCAATGAAGGAAGGAAAAAAAAAAGGATATAAATTGTCCCAAACCAGTTTGAATGATTAATCCCTGACAGTAAATCATAAGACAAATCGGAAAGGATCGAAAATAGAATTATTAATTCTATTTTCGATCCTTGTGTGTGTGTGTGTGTGTGTGTGTGTGTGTGTTTGCCAAGGCGACTTGTAATCCGGACCCCGTCTAGTAAAAGAGTATCCCCCTCCCGTCAGTGCTGAAACCACTTGCTCTATGCAGGATATTTAGAATTCGGGCGGGGGGGGGGAAGGACAGTAAAGTTGTTTATTCCAGGCGACACTGTATTTGAACCCGATGTGTAAACTGTAAGAGTTTTATTTCAGAACATTTGTAATAATAAAAAGCAAACAAACATGATTAATTAGCCAGGATCGAACGTAAAACCTGCAATGAACTTATCCGTTGGACTGTGGCGACAAAACACCAACTCCTTGTCAGCCAAATTTTTTTCCAAAAACCGATTAAAAAGATTGCCCTCTGTCTGAATACACTTTATGTAAAATTTCAGTGTTTAGACCAAAAATTGGCTGAGCAATTTAGTAGAGACCACAGAGGTCAAATTTTTAAAAACTTTGACCCCTATTTTGACCCCTTAACATTTGTTTTTTTTTTTTTTGCTCAAATCAAATTAAAACGTTATATTCATGTCTAAAATTTCAAGTGTTTAGACCAAAAATTTGCAGAGGACTTTGGTAGAGTTTTCAAGGGTCAAATTGTTGAACTTTAACACCTTGACAGCCAAATTTCTGGCCGAAAACCGACTAACAAAGTTTTCCCAAATCTCAGTATCTCTTATGTTCAAATTTCGAGTCTGTAGACGGAATATTGACAGAGTAGTTTGGTAGGAAAATGTACACACAAAGACGCAGACAATTTCACTTTTATAGATATATAGATTTCGGTCACCATAATTGGTTTCACCTTATTTCAACTTATTTTTTTTCACTACATTTTAGTAAACACCATTTAAAAACCATTCTATGAAAGCCAGATAGACCCCGAGATTTTATTATACTACACCTGTTCTAACTGAAACACGCTTATCACAATAGTCTTATGTTAAAAAGAACTTGTTAAACTTTGTGACATATATCCAATTTATGGAGGTCCGGCGTGAACGCCGATCCCATAATTTTATTCAAACTGAAACATTATCAAAGGACACTTATGCAGATAGATATCAAAAGACTTTGCTAAAATTTGTAGTATATTTCCATTTTATGGAGGCCAGGCGCGAATGAAGACTCCATAATGTTATTATACCATTCCTATTTAAGCTGAAACATAATTATCATGTATTCTTATGCAAAATATATAAAAAGCACTTGTAAACATTTTTATTTATTTTTTTATTTATTATTATTTTTACTTTGGGGACAAGGCGCATATGCAGACCCCACAATTTTAATGGACCGCCGCTGTTCAAAATATAACATACCCATTTTTGTTCCTCTATACATTTTCTACCATTATATGTGGTCAGTTTTGTATGATTATCGACCAGATAGGAGCCTATTCGTGTACAGACACACGGACAAACAAACGTTCAGCTTTATTATTATTATTATTATTATTATTATTATTAATAATAATAATAATAATAATAATAATAATAATAATAATAATAATGATAATGATAATAATAATAATTATCACTATTATTATCATTATTATGATGATGATGACTATGATGATGATGAAGTTCATTATATTCACCAAGTGTAACATACCGTAAAAAAGTAGATTTGTTTTATAAAAATGTGACCCAATATTTCTACTTGATGTGTCATTCTGTCACTTTTTGTTATTTTTTGTCAAAGCTTGTGTAGCATAAATCGTATTTGTAGACTTTCATTTCAACACGAGTAGATATTGAGCCAGAGAATGAGTCAGTCTAATTCAGTGACAAATCAACTCTGGTGCATTCGTACATCCCAAGTGAAATGTAAGCCTGGTACAAATGAAATAAACGCAACGCATTTAGAACAAGTAAATTGTGATTTTAGCAAATGCGTGACAAAATGTATGACAATAAAAGTTTAGCATTGTCATAAACTTCATAAAATGTTAATAAAAACATTCATACATAAAGTATGTCCTCTTTGTTGTGTATACATTATCAAACAATGGTATTGAGGAGAGAGTACTCCCAGACCTCCACTGGAAAGGTGCATATAGTACTGAGAACTTGTGATGGCTTATTGCCATCAGAATATTAGATGACCAATAGCTGTTGTCGATGAGATATCAATGGCACATAAGTGTTGCGATAATGCAAAATCATTTGGAATGCTTACGAATAGGAGCAGAGAGCACTAGTGGGACTTGTTATAACACAGACTCCAGAAAACACCAAATATTTTGATCTGAGCAATGCCTGACGATGACTTGTCTGAGAGCTAGTGAATAATAATAATAATAATAATAATAATAATAATAATAATAATAATAATAATAATAATGATGATGATGATGATGATGATGTTATGATGATGATGATGATGATGATAAATTTAAAATCGTCAACTTTTTTTATAATGATAATATTAATAAAAATTGAAAACCTTCATCTTAATAATAAAGATAATAATAATATTATTAATATTGGCGATAATACAAATAATATTATCAAAAACAACAACGACAATAATAATAATAATAATAATAATAATAATAATAATAATAAACATAATAAAGCTACTGGAATAAAGACTGTCATAAATGTTTATAGCAAGAAAGTAAGAGATGGGAAAGAGAAAAGTTGATTTTATTTTCTAGTGTTTTTTTTTTCTTCTCTTAGCTGAAAACTGTAAGTAACAGTTTTCTGTTGACTGCGCATACAAAAACTCTAATCTAAACATGGGGATCTATTGTCAAATTTGTTCATTAGATGGGAGTAGAGCAGCCAACTTCAAATTTACTGCATACTAAATGACATATGACACAGTACAAATAATAATAATTCATCTCGCCACCTAAATAAACACCTACTTTATATAAATATTGAAAATCTGCTAAAAGTCAGCACAAGAAATCTGAGCCAACCAGCGAGAAGTAAATGAAATGGAAATTCGTATGACGAAAGCTTACGAAATAAACAAGAAGGTACAAACAGTCTCTTATGCAAAATTACTCATTTCATTTGGAGAGAGGCGTAATTTAAAAATGAGCTCAGGTTTACTCATACTGAGTAAATGCACATTTTTTGTGTTAATGTCTGTTCATACCCTTCGTGTACTTGTGCTAGTGCATCTTGTTTCACACCCAGGTGAGATGTAAACACCAGCCCTGTGACACAACCACCAGTAAAACAATTCTCGCCCTGGTGTTGCCACAAACTCTGCAATAGGAAAATATCATTAATGAATAATACATAACGTGGAATCCAGATGAAAAGTCTGGGTGTCATGATCGGCAGGTGTCATCATGGTGGCTAGGATGGGGAGGCAGTAATCAACCTGCGAATGTTTGCTCTTATTCTACTTTCAGAAACCAAAATACCACAGACACAAACAGGTAAGTACCGCTTCTAATTTCAGGTAGCAAAAAATAATACTGATCAAACGCAGGGCAACCAAACTAATTATCATAGACCGGAGGAAGAAATGAACAACAAAAGAGAATAAAATAGTAAAAGAACGCTATTTCAGAAGTCACCTCAATGACCGAGAATATCGGAAATGTGTTGTGGGACATGTTCAGTGGCTACTATACAATGCAATAACGGATTTTGGCCCAATCAAAACTTATTCTCAAAAGAAGTTGGCTGTCAGATCTTGAACTAATGGAAATACTACAAGAGATAAACGATGGAACTAATCAAGAAACATTTCGCACTGGAACCCCACAGATAGAAATTCCACATGCAGAAGGTCTGTAAAACACAAACACAATAAACATGGGGACAGAAACCAATAAAACTGCGGAAATAAACGAGAATATCGCAACTGAAGTATAAAGTATCATACAACTAATGAAAAAAAAACAACAAAATTCTCATTCCTAAGGAACCAAGAATAAAAGAAACTAAAATCAGAAAGAAAAGGTGAACAAGCTCCTCCCATGCAAAAAAACAGGAACTATTACAGATTTAAACAATATAATTTATTCAGGTGCTAAGACACCAAGAGCAAAAATGACAAAATTGTCAACTTTTTGTCTATGGATTTCAACGATTAGTTCACAGAAATTATGACTTATGATAATATTTGTGAAATTTAAAACGAATGCCCATTTTTGTTTTTGAGAAATTAAAATTTATGTAAATCTTTATATATTTTGACTTAACAGAGGTAATAACTTCTTAATTAGGAAAACCAAATATTTACAGTTCTATATTGCCTAAGGTATGAAATTAAAAAAACAGAAATGAGAAAAATGCATATTGAGCAAGAAATCTTTCATTAAAAGTATTTAATGAAAAAAGTGTCTTATTTCTCAACATGACTCCAAAACATTTAATAACTTCAATAATCCTAGAATCCATCAAACTAGTTAGTTCTCAACAGCATTACACAGGACAGCTTTTGAAGTATACTGCTTTCGATCTGTGTAAATGTTCCTTTTGAGAAGGGCTCAAAAGTTTTCAATGAGGTTTAAGTTTGGAGAGCACGGAGGCAATACCACCAGTTTCTCTCTATAGAATCTCAAAGAGGCCAAAACTGCTGTGGTAGTACGAGAAGACATGAAAATCAAGTTTTTTAGTAAAGAAAAAGCTATATTGTTCAGCCATGGATTCAAGGCGTCCTTCAACAGGTCACAATATGATGAAGACGTAATTTTCACACCATCAAGTACTCTGACTTGATCTACCAGTCTATCTCCTATAATATCAGCCCATATCATAATTCATCCTCCCTGTTGTTGGCGCCTTAAACGTTAATGATGCTCAATTTCGGAAAGTACTAAACCCTTTCTCCAAACGTCTGGTCCAGCATCTCGTCTGGATCTTGTTGGTGAAAAAAACGTTATTTCTATTGATTTTCATGCATTTCTCTGCCCATTCCCCCCCCGCCAAAGTTTATGTTTTGAGGTCAGAAGAGACAAAGGACACTTGATGGAAGCAATGAGGCGAATGATGTTATTTCAAAAGTTTTACGATTTCCCTATCAATTTCATGAAAATCTGTTCATGCAAACAATGAGATATGGTAAATTTTATAATAAAGCTATTATTTCCGTTTTGAGTCTATAAAGTTAAAAATAGAAAAAAGCCGAGGAAGGAAAATGGACCAACAAAACCTGGATGGAAAGTCAGATTAACAAACTCAAAAAAATGTCAAAGCGATACACAAGATGAAAACGAATAGAAGAGGATAGAAAAGTAGAAATGTGACAGTGAGAGAGAAAGAGAGAGAGAGAGACAGAGAGAGAGAGAGAGAGAGAGATTGACTGAACAAGAAAAAGAAAGAAATGAAGCAAAATAAAATAGCTGCAAAAAAGTCAAGACGATACAAGTCGGAACAGTGCGAGCAAAACCTTTGAGAATAATGGAAGCCAATTTTACATAAATGCAAACGGAGGAAACACAAAAACGGAACAACCAAATCCAGCAGAAACAAAACGCTACTGGAGTAAGATATGGAAAGAGGGACAAGATCACAATAGAAATGCTAAATGGCTAAAAGCGTGGGGAAAATAGAAACGGACATACACACGACCTACCTGTGAAGCGCCTGTCAGGTGTGTTGGATAGGAAAAAGAAAAAGCAAGATATCGTCTGCGATATTTAACAGAAATGGTCTCGTGTGATCTCGTGATATTCAAGTGGGTGAATGCAATATAAAGCAGGTCGCTTGGAGGTGTGGAGAGAGAGTTTTGGCTGTTCAAACGCTAAACAGGCAACGTTACAAGATAGACGGTTACTCAGTGCATTGGGACGAGTGAAGGAGGTTCGAGTTCTATAAGCTATTTTTGGCATGACGCCGGGATTTGATCCTACGCTTGTTCCACTGTTTGATGGCAGCAGCCCTGAGCAGTCAGTACAGGAATGGGTGGAAAAGGCAGAATTGATATGTCAGCTCAGTGGTGTGAAGCGTCTGGAATGCGTGGCCCCTATGCGCCTTGATATGCTGTATACTAGCAGCTAACAGATGAAAGAAAGCAGATTTCACCTACATCAAAAACGCCCTCTACACAGCGTTTGCATTAAATCCGGTTGCTACATGGAAGGAGTTTATGCCATGCAAGTTACATTCCGGGGAGATGGTTGATGTTTATCTGGAAGAACTGAAGAAGCTTGCGGTCCTGTTTGGAGGAATGTCAGATAAAGGCCTGGTGGGTGCATTTATTGCAGGATTGCCTGCTTGTGTGGAAGATCTTCTCCGAGCCTCATCCCAAGTAAAAGAGATGGACATCTCGGAAGTATTAGCGTGGGTGCAGGGTGCTGCTAAAAAGGAGCCCAGAGAATGTAAACTGGGCGGCAGTAATGCAGCCATCACAGGCAGTGGCAGCCATAAAACATTGTGCCACATCATTGGGATGGGATCATAAAGTGCATGATTCCATGCTCCTGAGCATGCTGACAGAAACTGTGGCCAGGGTGACTTGTGACGATCCTGTGTGAGGGAACTAGTGGTGCTAACAGGAATGAATTCATGGTCTGTGTGGACGCTAGTTCACTAGCCCTTGGAGTGGTTGATGATGTTGGCTTCGTCCAGAGAATGATTCTAGGCACATAAACCTGGCCGAAGTTGATGCCACATTTAAAGGAGTTACCCTGGCACTTCAATGGCTAGCCAGGGTTCTACATACCTCATACTCTGCGTGCACTCATCGGTGGATAACCAATGTATTGACTGGAAGAGCACGGCTAACCACATGGGCAGTGAGTGAGATGATATGAAGACGGCTCACCACCCTGGTCGATACAATCAAAGAGTACAACCTGACCATAGATGTAACATTGATCAGGTCTGCAAGCAACAGAGCAAATGTGCTGACACGAGGAGTACCACAATGGTGGCTGCTGGCTGATAACCGGAGAGGTTCTAAGACGCTGCAACATCCATATGCAGCTGTCACGTGAAATATGGATGTGGATCATATTAGTGAGATTCATCTGCAATGCGGACACTCAGGGGTTAAGCGGACACTATATTTTGCCAAGATGGTTGACCCAGAAGTAAGAAGGGCAGATGTCAAGAGAGCAGTGGAAAGTTGCGAGGCATGTCAATCAATCGACCCGACTCTGATACAGTGGAAAAAAGGGGAATTGGGAGTGAGCGGCAAGTGGCAGTGAGTGGGCATGGATATCACACATTACGGTGGCAGTCACTTCCTCACCCTCATTGATTGTGGACCTACGCACTTCACAGTCTGGAGACCACCCGGGCGCCAGGACTCTTCCTACATTATTTGCTGGCTGTCATCTGTATTCTTTGAAAGAGGGGCGTCAGACGAAGAAGTGCTGATGGACAATGACCTAGCCTTCTGTAGACAGCAGGTCAGGCAGTTCCTGAAGGAGTGGGGAGTGTGACTGCGACTGCGGTGTGCTTATATGCCATCTGGCAATGGTATTGCTGAGAGGAGCCATCGCTACATCAAAATAATTGCTGCCAGGAAGCAATGCACCATCTCAGAAGTCGTATATTGGTACAAAATCATGCCGAAGAATAGCCTCTCTCCAGGAACAGCGTCTGCAAATGTAATCTACTAATACCGAGTCCGAGAAAAGAGAATCTACCCCAACAGAGAAGTCGCCAACGAGGAAGGATAGGGGTCATATGCACCAGGGTATTCTGTCTGTGAGAAGCCGCAGGGACGCCGATGCACAGACAGATATACACAGGGCCGAGTGACCAATGTAGTGAGTCAGCAGTCAGTCATGGTTGACGGTGTGCCCAGTCATGTTAGGAGCTGATGCCGGCGACACAGTTGCAACCACCACTGGACGACGGGAGCGACTCTGGATCTGAGGCTAGTGGGCTATCGCTCTGGTTTGCACCATCCTCATACTCATCAAACTGCGAATCCGATATTAGTAGCCTCTCAGGGGAGACGGTGTTCCTCGACCCCTAGACTACAGATGAGAGCACAAGTGAACAAGAGGCCTGCACAGTCCCCCTTTGAAAAGCACCTGATGGAAGAAAGCACCACCTTTCTGCTATCTCTATGATCATGAGATCATGTGGGGATGTGGGAAAAATAGAAACGGACATACACACGACCTACCTGTGAAGCGCCCTTGTGTCTGTTTGTCATGCACGTTGGACAGGGAAAAGAAAAAGCAAGATGGCGTCTGTGATATTTTATAGAAACAGTCTCATGTGATCTTGCTGAATGTAATATAAGACAGGTCGCTTGGAGGAGTGGGAGGGAGAGCTTTGGCTGTTCAGACGCTAAACAGGTGACGTTACAAGATAGACGGTTACTCAGTGCATTGGGACGAGTGAAGGAGGTTCCAGTTTTGCAGAAAGACATGAACGAAAAGTCACAGCAAATAGAAAAATATAAGAATTGTAATAAAAAATGATTCTTGACTGCATTTGTACAGCATTCTTAATTCCGAACTGTTCAATTTGGTTCTAAGAAGTCGACTTCCTGCTCTCTCAATTTTTATCTTTTTTATAACACACTATTTCAGGCCAATGCATATCAATCTAGAAAAATGAAATCATACTATATAGTAGAACAATAAAAGATATAAACACATCAGAATTGCCACTAGTAAGATATCTGGACTGTTTATGTATACATTGGAGCAAAGAAGCATCTCGACCAGAAGACCAGGCAAATCATGACAATTTACACTGATACGTGAAAAGGTAAGAAGATGATTGATTTCTATAGAAGTGTAAATAACAGTACTTGAAAAAAATTAGAAAAATACAGAATACAGAAAGAATAATTAATGCAACAAGAGACACTAAAAACAAGCAAGACAGTAAAAGAACAGACAAGGAATAAAAATGGGAAGCAAAGACGCTACAGGGAGTATTCGTAAGGATTACAAAAGATGAAACTAACGAAAATACCTGGCCATATCTACAAAAAGAAAACCTTAACAGGGGAATTGAATCCCTAATAATAGCGGAACAAGATAACGTGATTAGAAGCAGGGACATCAATGCAAGGATGGACAAGAAAAAAAAGGAAACAACAAATGTAGACTCGGTGGGAAAGAGACGAAACAATAAACCACATAATAAGCGAATGAAGTAAACTAGTTTAAAAAATATAAAATAGACAGAGTCAACTGAGGAAGGCATTACACAGAGAATTATGCAGACAACTGCATCTTGAACACCCAGACAAATGATACAAGAACAAACCGGCCGCAATACTTGAAAATGAAAGTAAAAAATCCTATAGGGCATGGATATTCAAACGGATAAAACTCACCTAAGTAAGGAGACATGATTTCATAAGAGTTACAAGAAAAAAGAGTCCTGAAGATGTTGCCGTTCCAGCAAACCATAGTGAAGATGAGAAGCAAATACATGGAACTGTGTAGAGAGCTCGAAGGGATATTGAATAGGAAGAAAGTAAAGATAACAGCGAGAGGAACAATATCGAAAACTGAAAAAAAATGGGAAAGATTGAAATCAGAGGGATGGCTTTGAAAATACAATGGATAACAACAATGAAAAACTGCTGAAATATTAAAGAAAAGCATTTGAATGCTGAGACATGGGCTACAGACACAATGTGGACATACAGAAACTGCTATAGAAAGAGACATAACATGGGATCATGAAAACTGAAACTGTATAATTGTAGCTTAACCCTACTCCTGCGCACTTGCCTCCCCCCGTTATTATTTTTTATTGTGTGTGTGTTACCATAAACTGGCACCAAACAAAATAAGTAAGGGGTCAAGGTGGATGGAAAGACCGAAGAGTGAAAACACTAGCCAGACCTCCGCTGCTTAACTGCAAAGAGGACTTGGACCTTATAGAGGTTTATTGCCACCCAAATTCTAGTGAAAACCAATGGTCGCTGCCAATGAGAAATCAATGGTTAGCGGCTGTTGAAATAACGCAAATTTATCTGCAAACGTTATCGAAAGAGGTGGAGAGTACTGGAAATCTGAAAAGACTTGTCACTCAAACTACAGCGAACGCCATAAGTGTTATCAAATAGAAATATTTCATGAAAGCTTGTGTGACTACTCTAAGTACACACACATACACAAAACAACAACAACAACAACAGCAATAATAATAATAATAATAATAATAATAATAATAATAATAATAATAATAATAATAATAAATAGAGGGTCCAATACTTATCATGTTGCTGGGGTGGGTATTGGGACGAGCTTCTACACTCTTATGAAATATTCCCAAGCGCAAGCTCAAATCTACAGCCTCTGACAATCTAGTCCTACCCCTGGCATTTTCGTGTAGCTTAATCACTAAGCCCGGCAGGCCTGTTTTTCTGAAAAGAAGGGTGGATCAGGCAAGTAACTGGCACCTTAAAACCAATAGCTGTGAGTAGATGGTGCTCGACAGTCTGTCAAAACCGACCGTCTAGGGGAAGTAAAACTCTGATTTCAAACTACCGTAGTCTAGAAATGGCATCTAAAAACACCGGTGATTGTGTAACATAAAATTCACTAAACTGTTAAGAAATGAAATGTCAAATAAAATATTCAGAATAACGGCGCGAATGGGACTCGATATCAAAGTGAAAGCATATGCTTGGCAAGTGTATCTTGAAACAGCAGTGCCTTTGTGATAAGGCAAGAGCAATACGAGAAATCGATCGTTATAAGAGCTTGAATTGGAGGCCACAAAAAGACAAGTGGACGGAAAAATAATGGGACGAGCAATTAGGAAGATGTGCAAAATTATGAGGAAAGGCCAAAATATGAAGTGGAAGATGTGGCTGAAACGGCAGGAAGTAAAGAAGGAACAAGAGACTAATAGTGCGGAAACTGATGATCAGGTGCTGAGGGAAAATGACGAAGTGGAGATATTGCTGAAAGAGATAAAGAGATTAAGGTAGAAGGAAAAAAGATTGAATCATCTTTGAGAAATGTCATGTTTAGGCAGCAAACACTCTTAAGGTTCAGACTGACAAAGTAAACGAAGCAATGAAATATGTAAAATGCAAGACCATCACAGAAACAAATGATTTGATCGTATTCAAAAGTGGCGGAAAAACTCTGATTGAAAAAACTCAACCAAGGTATAAACGAAGAATAACATATGATATGAAAAATTAAGACAAGATGTGAATTTACTTGAAAGAAGGTTGAAATCACAGTTCGGTGCGCAAAACACATAAATTCAAGCTTAATGAAAAGTATACTTTTAATTGTGTGGAATAAAGGGAATATCATATTTACTTGAGGAAATTTAGCAAAGAATATAAAGGCAAAAAATATAAAGGCGAAGAGATACGAAGAGCGAATTGAGCAGTTTAGAGAGACTAGGTTGTTTGCTTTGTTCCAGAAAAAGTTCTACAAAGAACTTAATAGAAGGGCAAAATGCTTAAATGAAACACCAAATTCAGAAGAATGGACACGGTTTTGGGGTGATATTTGGAGTTTAAAAACAAAGTGTAAGTGCTTTGCGAAAATTTGAATAATGAAATTAAAAGTTCAAGAAAACCGAGGATGTGATGAAAGCCAACAAAAGAGTGTTAAAAAATTTGAAGACTCTGGACCAGATGATGTACAGAGATAGCGAATAAAATACCAACTTGCATGAAAGGATTGCATGTCAAATTTTGACAGAAGATTCCCCGAATAGACTACACATGCACGAACAGTGCTCTGCCAGAAAGAATATATTAAAGAACATTGCAGTTGATACCTTTCAGCTCATTATCTTTCTTCCGTTGGTGTGGAATTTGCTGATAGGCATTTTAAGATGAGATTTGCTAACAGCTGGAAGAGCAAAAGATCTTACATGAGGAACAAAAGCAATGTAGATGAAGTAGTAGAAAGAGTAATTATTAATAAGACAATGCCTCGGGATTGTAAGAGAAGATTCACAAATCTATGTATGCCATAGGTAGATTACCGCAAAGCTATGATCTACTTCCACATACTTGGATTAAGAAATGTCTGAAAATATTAGGAATAGGAGTAAATAGACGATATTTTTTGGAAAAAAATAGAAGGTGTCTTATCGTTGTAAAACTTAAAATAATATTTGTATGATGGAATCGAACTGATGTGTGTGTGTGTGTTTGCATGTGTGTTTTGTGTGTGTGTTTGCGTGTGTGTTTTGTGTGTGTGTTTGTTTGTGTGTGTGTGTTTGTATACGTGTGTTGATGGAATTAAATTAATTAATACATTAAATTAATTTATACATTAAATCTACAACATTTTTCACTACAATTTCTAATTTATGTAATTGTGTAATTTATGAAATTAAGTAAATATTGATCAAATGAAAAAGTAGAATAAACTGAAACAACTTGTCAGTAATTCACTATTTTTGAGAAATATGCAAAATATTTGAAATGAAACTGGTTTCTTCTATGTTACATTTAAGAGTGGCGTTTTAATCTTAGTGTTAGTTCGACAATTTTATACGTAGAAAATATATGTATCCATATGCGCGTGTCTGTGTATGTGTGTGTGGAGGAGAAAGACAGAACAGAGGAAATAGGTCTCATGCAGTTATGTATTTGATAATTGTTTGCAAACATTTCGGATTCAATATTAAAACCCGTTGAGCAGGGCTCATCTTATTTGATTTTTGAATTTTTAGTTTTCAACAGATTGCAGTTAAGATTTTGGTCAGTTTGTATTTCATAGACATTTTTATTACTACGTTCGTAAATCAGATTCTGAAGAAAGACGAAGCTTAGTAGCAAGACCACTCTCCCCCTAACGCGTATCCCATCACCAAAAAGATAAAAATTTTCATTCTTGAAAAAAAGAAGACTTTATTTCATATTTACCGACTTATCGAATCGTTTGATGTGAAGGTGGTTCTTGATTCATATCTTTCCGTGATCGAACGGTTCTTTGATCTTTATAGAAATAATAACGGCCCTTCTTCTGTTTCTCCGTATGTTTCTTATGTAAATAGCTCCAAACTAAGGAATTCGGCGTCTTTATAGAAAAGGTTTTGTCGAAAAGATTATATCTTTTATATTATATGAGCTAAGGTTTTTATAACAGAAACGATAAGAGCGATAGAAATCAATAAATATAATGTAAGATTATTAAAGATGCACGAAATTAGTGAACTGCAAATCATTTATCATGAATTAAATATAAGCGTGAAGTAAAAGACAATATTAATATTTGCTCAATTGATATTGTATTGTAAAAAGAATTTGTTCTAGAAAAAGATAATGAAGAGACTAAATAACTAACCTGACGGTGGAATCTTGGGAGTCAGAAGTCGATGAATTCAGCAAAAATTAGATTAACGGAGAGAAAATGGAAACTGATAATAAATAAAATAAATAAATACATAAATAAAATAATTAAATAAATAAAATAATTAAATAATATATAAATAAAATAAATAAAATAATTAAATAAATAAAATAATTAAATAAATAAATAAATAAATAAAATAAATAAATAAATTAAATAAATGAAATAAATAAATAAATGAGTAAATAAAATAATTAAATAAATAAAATAATTAAATAAATAAAATTAATGAAATAAATAAATAAAATAAATAAAATAAATAAAATAATTAAATAAATAAATAAATAAAATAAATAAATAAATCAAATAAATGAAATAACTAAAACTACATTTTCGTACGAACTTAGAACTAAAAGGCGTGCTTTTTTAAGTTTAGTATTGAAACGATTATTTAAATCTGAATCAGAAAAAAACATAACTTTTCGGGGAGTATCGGAATCGGGGGGAAAATATGCCTGTTTTCCGATGCCAATAAACGATTGGTTAATTATCTTGTTTATTTTATTTTATTTAAAACTAAATCTTCCACTGCTGGTAGTAACAATAATACATATTTATTGATTTTTAACTACTAGTGAAACTAAAATCAATAGATCCTCCAAAAAGTGTGATTTTATGTTTAAAAAAATAAATACACATTTAACATATATTTTTAGGGTAATCGGCAAAATAACAACTTTAAAGTTAAATATTAAAAGATTTATAAAAAACATCGGAATGAATGTGTATCAGAATTAGGAATTAAGTACGGAATCGGTAATTGTATCGGAATCGGGAAAAATATTGGAATCGTCCTATATATATATATATATATATATATATATATATATATATATATATATATATATATATACTAGCTGGCAGCCAGCACAGCGTTGTCCGGTCGTACAATACGCTTAAACATGATATTTTAATTTATGCAGATTGCGTATGAATTATCAATCCTCTATTGATTTTTATATATTTTATATGAATAATTTGCCGGGTGGACTAATTTGCAAAGAAAATAAAAGAATAATAATGATTATGCCGTTCATTAAATTCCATCTGTGTTTGTTTAAAATATAAATTTAGTTGATATTTGGGCTTGACAATGAATTCTTTCATTCCTTTTTTTTATATAAATCTTTAAATATTTAACTGTTAATTTAAATTTATTTAAATGTTATTTTAAATTCGCTAAAGTCACCTCTGATTAATGTTTAGTTTTAAAAGAAAGAAATGGCTTGCGGCGATTTTAAATGGTGCATCATCTTTTCTCGTAACTACAAATGATTAATAATAAATAAATCAATAAATAAAATAGATAGGTAAAACCCTGGCTTTAACAGGGGAACCATTTGATCTGTATTCGAATGTTCTATCACTAAACTATATCTACATATAATAATATATCTGTTTTTTTTTTTTATTTAAAGAAATGATTTGCTAAGATCTCCCTTGGCCGGTGTAACGAAAATATTCCCCAGTAAAATTATTCTTTTTAAACTATGAGAGAAAATCTATATTTAAGATCTAATTTTTCGATTTTCTATAATTATCTTGGAAAAAACATTTAAGAAGACTGGCAGATATATAAATTAGCTTTGTTTAGAAATTCGCTAAAGATAGGCTCAGTCATTTCAGAACATATGAGGAAGGAACTCACACACAAATTGACATATGTATATATATATATATATATATATATATATATATATATATATATATATATATATATATTGAGCCTGGTCAGTACCAGATTGGTGAACATTTAAGAAGATCAAGCGCTGTATGTACGCGCCGAGTCATAGAAATTTTCAGGTTGGTATTTTGGGCGCATTAATTCACTGGGAGAGATGCACCCCCAGTCTTCGTTTAGACCTTTTTTTTTTACAAGGTAGTCACCACTTATCAAGGCCCGGAAGCCACTCAAGGATAAGGGTTATTGCATGTACAGCACGTTAGTATTGGAGATTTGATAACGTGTCTTACTTAAGGGGGCGGTTCATCAGGAATTTGTTTATGTTGGACTTGAAGACATCAAGGTTGTAGTCAGGTGGGAAATAGGCAAAACACGTGTGCACTTCTAAGAAAAAAGCTTTGTTCATGGAATATACGTTTTGGTTTTGGCACAGATAAAGAGTGGGGAAAATTTTTGACAGTGGTTTCAGCTACAGGGGTGTTTATCATGAAAGATTGGCGAGGGGGGACCAGAGATTGGAGCTCAGACGAGCACTTGCCATGGAAGTAACGATAAAACAAAGACAGGCTCGCAACGTCTCTCCTGTGGGAGAGAGGTTGCAGGGAAGAGAAAAGGGCATCCCCCACGAAGCCATGAAACCTATTTTGTATTCTGTTATGCATCTAGGAGAAGGAAACTCTGATGTAAAAACCTGCGTTCAACTGTATACTCTGTCCTGTGGCAGTTATCTGCACTAACAAAGGTTAGCAGAAATACCAAAAAGTGTGGCTGGTTTACACAAAGCCTTCACAACTATAAACAAATCATCTGTGTGAATTTTCGAGCCACTTAGTTGTTGTGGCAGAAGCTTATATGTCGAAAGCGACGAGAAAGTAAAGCTACTGTGTTTGACTGGGTGTGTGGATTTGTTCCTTGTGGACACTGAAATGACTGGACTGATTTTTGTGAAATTTCACGCAAATATCTTACTCTTCTTAAGTCGCTTTCTTTACAGTGTAATACAGACTACAATGTGTTGTCATCTAAAGCTCGCTCCCTGGTGCACGGAGGTGAGTCCCCGCCTAGAGTCGGCAATCAACTGATTTGATTTAAAAATAGGCGATTTCATCGATTTCAATAATAAAACTATTTAAAATGGCAAAATCAAGTATCTCTGCTAGTATATAAACTGCGTCGATCGTTTTATTGCAGATTAGTATAAAATCAATATTTCACTAAATATACGTCAGAAAAAAAAAATGAAAATGGTATCATCAAATGACTGGTTTAAGGTTAGTTATTTCCCAAAATTTTATTCAAATCCATGCAATATTCACGAAGTTATGACATTTTATTTATTATCAAGTACTGTCCATCGCTTTATTGCAGGTCTTTTAAAATGGCAAAAAAGTGGTAATTAACGGTTATCGAAAAGGGAAAGGATTGTTGCTGGACTCACAGAAGGATTGGTCATCAAAGATTTAGCTATGGAGCTGAAAAGGGATCCAAGAACTTTGGCTTCATTAGTGAACAACCCTAGCACCAAATCCAGAAAGGACAAGGGCATCAGGAGAAACCTTTCACATCGTGATATTCGGAAAATTCGTAGGGAAGTCAACTGAAATCCAAACAGCACCAGTGCTTCCATTTTTGCAAGAGCTAGAATCGCTCCAAGATCTAGGCAGGCCCGATGTAATGTGTTAAATGAGATGGCAAGGAACATCAAAACTATTCAAAGACCTCTGTAAAGTAAACAACATAAGGAATGGCCTGGACACAGAATTACATGAAAAATGGATTTCAATCGTGTCCTATTTACAGATGAGACCCTTGCTACTCTTCACGGTCTGGATGGATGGGCCAAAGTTTGGAACTCGAACGGAACTCCAACCCCTTACAGAGTTCATCGTCAACAAGATGGGGGCATCGTGTTTTCGATAGGAATCATTAGGGATAAGTTGGTTGGACTATTCCAAGTTTCAGAGGGTGTAAAACTTACCAACAATGCGTACACGGTATTTTTTGGATAAACATTTGTTAACAATGGCTAGATGACATACCATTGTCACGTCGTTTTCAGATGATTTTTATGCATGACAATGCACCATCCTATTCTGCTAGGGCTTCTTTGGATGTGAGCTGGCCACCGTGTTCTCCGGAACTTAACCCCCTTACACATCTCTAGTCAATAATGTAAAGAGAGAGAGATGTTACAGAGAGAGAGAGAGAGAGAGAGAGAGAGGTGAGTAAACGTGGAGGTAGACACGTTTACCAGAACCGAAGGTCAGCTGACCAAATTACGTATGTATGACGTGATCAGCAGATCGGGGAGATTTGATTTGAGCTTTGAAGAAGACGGACGTTTTTCCGTGGTCTCCCCCTCTTAACTGGGGAGGGGGGAGACGAACGCTGACGTGTGTGAAGAAGAACCACACAAGCAGATTTCACTTCCACCTGCTGCAGGACCTCTGGGGAAAGTGAAATAAAAAAACTATAAAACACATTCATCGTCTTGGAGTGATAAATCTTCGTCAAACAGGTATCAAGTCTCCCTCCAGGATGAGAAATTTCCAGATGGTCCGTTTTGAAGAAGCAGAGGTAGGTTCAGAAATTACATGTCACACACACGATTCCCTTTATGATAATCAAACACACAACCATTTATATTAGAGACAATCATACACACACGGAATCTTTTGATGTTATACAGTGTCAACACCCAAACGTAAAAAGTGCCCCTCAAGGATAACCTCGATGATAACGAATATATAACATATTCAATTTGGTGCTCGTGGACCAGTCGCATCACCGATGCGATAATCGAACCTGTGTTTAAGAAAATACAACGTGGAAGCATGGAGATTTAGTGTCAAGAAAAAAGAAATAGACTAAAAAAAAGAAAAAAAAGGACAAGAAAAACAATAAAATGTATGGAAAAAAAAGAAAAAGAAAGAACAGTAGAAAAAAAATACAAATCAACACACACACAACGTAGGGTCCATTAAAACACTAGACGAATTAGAAAAATAATTAAGAAAAAAAAAGAAAAAAAAAGAAAAGCAATACACACGTACAACCTTTTCACGAAGAAAGAAAAGGAATACATACAGACACACAGATGTAAAACTTTATATATAGAAAATAGTTAAAAAAATGTTTATCGTATTAGGAATTAGCTCGTTATGAACGAAGAAAAATATCACTTAACGTAAAAGTTAGAAGGGAAAAACAACGAATGAGCCGCCTTTCAGCTTACCAAAAAGATAAACACGTCAATCACAAATATGTGTTATGAATATTTTGTGTCATTTTTAAACTGTGAACTAAGGAAAAACAATATGTACTTTTGATGAAAAACAACGGATAGGTTCTGAAATGTGATTTTTCCCCTTTTTTCACTAATTGTACGATTTTATTTCTTAGGAATTTTTTTTTTCTGACATGGACAATTTTAGTTCCATCGAGTGTTCGGATTGTCTGAGACTTTATAAGTGAGTCGTTTTATTTTATTTTAGAAACGACTGTATTTTAATTGTAAATGTCTAGGTATTTTTTGTAAACGACTGTGATTTTTCTTTAATTTTGAATTCTGTGGAATGGTAAAAGATGATGCACTATGCAGCCGACCTAGTTGATGACGTGGTCAAATGGGTTTCCACGAATCTGTGTTTTGTTAATTGGAATTTTGTTATTAGTAAGATGGGACTTTGTGATTGCTTATAGGGTATTTTTGTATTTTTTAATTTATTATTTTTATGTAATTGATGTGTTGTCAAACGGTATTGGCAGAATTTTCTTGTTCTTTGACATGTATTTTTTTTTTTTCGCAGAATGGTGAGGTGAAATCTTTGCTTGTGGGATCTATTGAAAGAATGATTAATAAAAGAAAGAACGTGTTGTTAATTAATTAATTAATAATCATAATAGTAATAATAAAATAGGGAAAAAGAGAAAGAAATAAGATTTAAACAGTGTAATAAATAATAATAAAAAAAAAAGTTTCGGAAGAGTCAAAGGTTCAGTCGGTATTAATTTCAATTTTCGAAAAGTAGAATAAATGTTCTATTCGACATGAGTGACGTTTTGACCACATAAGTAAGGGAGAAAAAAAAGGATAAATATAGGGTTAAATAAACTATATGAAGAAATGAAAGAAAAAAGTGGGGCGTGAATGGAATTTAATTTCTGTGGCAAGCATGTTAGAATTTTGGAGAGGTGTTGAATTACATAGGTAGTTATTAAGTTCATTATTCTCGAGAAGTGATTCGAATTTTATTTTTTTTTAACGTGATTTCTATTGATTTCGAGTAGAATCAACATGGAGCAACTTTGAGTACTTCATCTGTGGAAATCCGATGTTTTCCGTGAAGCTATGTGTCTTCAAGGCAGGTTGCGCTTACCGACTTTGGAAAAAAAAAGTTTTTTCTGACATAGCAGTAAACGGAATGTATTCTGTCCAGCGTGAGCGGATCTAGTTGTAATCAACTTCAGAGAGCAAATGAAATGCCCTCTGACATGGTGTAAGGGGTACAGGGGGTGCAATGGCTGACGTGGCCATTATGTTACGAATCGCTCAAGAGAAGATGAATGAAATATGTATGCAAGTACTTAGGAAAATAGAAGGCTACCCACCATATGGAATGTTAAGAGGTTTTTTGTTTCCCACAAAATACTAGTAATAAGAGTAGGCTTATCATGAATATGATAAGGCTTGGGATGGAAATTTTTTTTTGTGTGTGCTACCTATGGGAAGAAAAGCTGATCTGTAAAGCCAAGGACGATGATAGTCCGTTTTGAAGAGGCAGATGGACCTCGATTTTATTATTCAGTTGATTGCCGAGAATTTATCGATCACGCGTAGTGTCGACGGGAGTAAAGGATGCTCCTGAAATTCTGATTTAAGTTATGAAGAGACCATGGGGTCACAGGGAGTTGTTGACCTTCGAGGGCGCAAGGATTAGCGCCACATGGTATTATTTGTTGATATTATTTTACTTAGTATATTGAATAAAGGTATGACAGTTTTCTTTGCCAGTGGGGTGAGCATATATATCCCATTCTTAGTAAATGTGGGAAGTAGAAAATGTATGCCTTCGCCATACATTTTGATAAAAAGGGGGGAAAGAAATGTTACAGAGAGAAAGAGAGAGAGAGAAAGAGAGAGAGAGAGAGGTGAGTAAACGTGGAGGTAGACACGTTTACCAGAACCAAAGGTCAGCTGACCAAATTACGTATGTATGACGTGATCAGCAGATCGGGGAGATTTGATTTGAGCTTTGAAGAAGACGGACGTTTTCCGTGGTCTCCCCCTCTTAACTGGGGAGGGGGGAGACGAACGCTGACGTGTGTGAAGAAGAACCACACAAGCAGATTTCACTTCCACCTGCTGCTGGGGAAAGTGAAATAAAAAAAACTATAAAACACATTCATCGTCTTGGAGTGATAAATCTTCGTCAAACAGGTATCAAGTCTCCCTCCAGGATGAGAAATTTCCAGATGGTCCGTTTTGAAGAAGCAGAGGTAGGTTCAGAAATTACATGTCACACACACGATTCCCTTTATGATAATCAAACACACAACCATTTATATTAGAGACAATCATACACACACGGAATCTTTTGATGTTATACAGTGTCTACACCCAAACGTAAAAAGTGCCCCTCAAGGATAACCTCGATGATAACGAATATATAACAATGAGGGAGGAGAGCAATTTACTTCAAGGGAATCGTGGAAGAAAGTAGTTGATGTCGCTAGAACCATAACTCCTTTTCAGATCAAACAATCGGTTGGCAAAAGGTTGTTTAAAGTTATTTAAAAAATGGTGGATATGGCGATAAATAATTCATACATTTGAGGCTAGGATGTGCTTTTCTTTATTCTTTACTAGAAGTATATAATAAAAAGTAAAGTTTTCATGATTAGATATTGTATTTTTGCCCTAATATAACATTTTAAGAGACCTGCAATAAAGCGATGACCAGTGAAAATTCCTTGATAAAGATTAAAATGTCATAACTTTGTGAATACCGCATGAATTCGAATAAAATTTGAAAAAATAACTAACATTCATTTGATTATACAATTTTTTTTACATATATCTAGTGACATATATATATATATATATATATATATATATATATATATATATATATATATATATATATATTAGGACGATTAATTGGAATCGGATCAGAATCGAGAATCGGAAAATAGGAACTTTTTAGGGAAAAAAAATGGAGCCTAACGTCTGATTCCAAAACAATTCTTTTAATTTTTTCTTGATGAAATAAAATGAACAAAAAATTATTTAAGATAACAAATGGAATCACGGAATGGATTCCAAGATTTAACATTTATTTTCAGAGTCTAATTTATTTCTTTTATTGGTACATTACTGTAAACACTTCTTTTGTAAACCTATATATTCGTTAACCGTTTATAGCAGTTCACACATGATATTAAGAATTAACATACTCTGAACAGGGTTTTTCAAATTTGTTGGCGCCATCTGGACACTGTCGTTGTCTGCCATCAGCTTCTTCTGAAATATATATTTTTATGATACTTTTTAGCTTTGGACACAAGTGAAAAATATACTTAGACCGTTTCCTCAAAGAAGCATGGGATTCGGGCATTGATTACTGTAACAAGAAGAAGAAGAAGAAGAAGAAGAAGAAGAAGAAGAAGAAGAAGAAGAAGAAGAAGAAGATAAAAAACAAATATGCAACAAATTAATGTTACCAAAGACAAGATTCTTCTACTTACCGGGATAATTTATTTGTGTTTAAACTCATTTTAAAGCAGATTTTTTTGTTCCAAACAAACATAATACTTACTCTGTGAAGTTGGAATAAAAATGGCTGGCCATAAGCCTTTCACGGCGACGCTTGAATGAAAACTGATACCAAAATGGAAAATTATAAAAACGTTGGTAGAAGCATATCTCGAAAATCGAACAAGAATGTCATTTTGTTTTGATTTTTGAGCAATCAGTCAAGACTAAAAAGTTAGCATTGGCTCGAAATGGTAATTATTTTACGTTAAATTTATGTGCGAAACTGCTTTTCTACTAAAAATTCTAAAATATTTTTTTCTTTCCGCCACGTCATCATCTAATAAAGAAGATCTCATTTTTTCAAGTGATTTAGCTAAACGTGTTAATCTGTATATAAATACGATAACGTGTGCGTTATTTTCTGTGTCACCCGGTCCTTTTATTGTTATTGTACTTCATTTCTTGTCATAATTTTACCAAACATTCTTCATAAGTTTTGGTTTTGGTTCGATTATAGCTGATGCCACTTAAGTCATCTATTTTTTGATAAATAATTTATACAATAATTATTTTTTAATAAATAATTTTATCAAGAATTATTTTTTAATAAATAATTTTATCAAGAATTATTTTTTAATAAATAATTTTATCAAGAATTATTTTTTAATCAATAATTTTATCAAGAATTATTTTTTAATAAATAATTTTATCAAGAATTATTTTTTAATAAATAATTGTATCAAGAATTATTTTTTAATAAATAATTTTATCAAGAATTATTTTTAATAAATAATTTTATCAAGAATTATTTTTTAATAAATAATTTTATCAAGAATTATTTTTTAATAAATAATTTTATCAAGAATTATTTTTTAATCAATAATTTTATCAAGAATTATTTTTTAATAAATAATTTTACCAAGAATTATTTTTTAATAAATAATTTTATCAAGAATTATTTTTTAATAAATAATTTTGTCAAGAATTATTTTTTAATAAATAATTTTATCAAGAATTATTTTTTAATAAATAATTTTATCAAGAATTATTTTTTAATAAATAATTTTATCAAGAATTATTTTTTAATAAATAATTTTATCAAGAATTCTTGATAAGTTTTAGTTTCGGTTTCAATTATGACTGAAGTAACTCAAGTTATATATATACTTAAATTTTTTTCATTAGGTTTTATTTTGGTTTCGATTCAAGCTAATGCAGTCATATGGGTATTTTTTTTATTTTTGAAATCACAATTTTATGCGTGGCCGAAACTTCGGAGTACATATTTTAAAGAAAGATAAAGTTACGATACTTTCTAGCCAGAAACATGTTTTTAAATAATATATGACGAAATCAACTTAAAACAAATACTAACAAAAATAAATAGGTTTAATCAAGTACTGACCAAACGCAAACATGTTTAAATAATCTCATTCGCTAATTAACATCGATTCGAAATTTTAATATTTAATTTTTAAGAACACAAATCGTTGATTAACTGAGTAATCAGAATCACATGTTCATTTATTAGGACAGAAGTTTTGTGTGAAAAAATCCACCGACTTTCTAACTTGTATTAGTTAAACTACACAAAAAACTATTGTGTAGTTTATTCTCGACGAAATAATCGACATAGTATATTATTTTATAATGTTAGAATTAAAAACAAGTTATGACTAGAAGACCACCCACATTGCTCGTTCATAAAATACGCATAAATATTATATTTTCATGAATTCAGATTTCTTATTTATTACAAATAGAAATAACTTTGGTATTAAACGTAACGTTAACGTAAAAAAATAAAATAAATATAAACTGAGACAGCCAAACGATAACTTTTAGGACAGTTTGAAACGGTTTGTAAAATGTGTTTTCAAACTTACTTATACTTATAAGAAAGCTTTTATGTGAACGTTCGCACATAGGTATTCGTAAAATACTTAGCAACTAGATAAAAATCCGAAACAATTATTCAATTTTGATTTTTAGCAAAACTTTTTTCAGCATGAAAATCGATTAAAAAGTTTTCCACATGTCTGAATACCCAATATATGAAATTTAAATCTGTAGATCAAAAAATGCTGAGTATATAGGTTGAGAAATGTCATCACACAAACACACATACATAATTTCATTGATAACCAAAATCACAGGCGCATTTATCTTTCTTTCTTTCTTTCTTTCTGTCTGAATATATATATATATATATATATATATATATATATATATATATATATATATATTCAGAGAGAAAGAAAGAAAGATAAATGCGCCTGTGATTTTGGTTATCAATGAAATTATGTATGTGTGTTTGTGTGATGACATTTCTCAACCTATATACTCAGCATATATATATATATATATTTTAGGATATATATCAGTATATATACATGTATATATATATGTATATATATACATGTGTGTGTGTATTTTCGCGTGTGTGTGTGCGTATGTGTATGTGCGGAGTTCGTGTGCGTGGTGCGTGTGTGTGTGTATGTGTGTGTGTGTTTGTGTCCATCAGTCCGTTTGCATGATGGCGTGTCTGCGATGGCGATAGTGTTCGTTGTTGATAGTAATAACTGACTTTTAAATTAAAAATGGTTCGCAGCCATTTTCTGATTAATCTGTAAAATTTTGGCTCATCATCTTCTGCTTAAATTTGCAGTCATATACGAGCTGATATTATATTCGTTTAGGTATTTGTGAACTAGCCAATTTAAGTAATATATTGAACTGTCCATTCCATATATATTCCAAAAATATTTTGATACGAAAACGAAAAAAAGACTCCCAACCTAGTTGGTATCATCAAGATTCCACGCCATTTCTTATGGTTTCGTAAGTTCAGAAAACGATTTAATAATACTTGCAAATGCAACACACTTTAGTCTACATTGATGGCAATTGAAATATTTGCTTATAACTTTTACATGTTTGCCCTGCGGCTTATATTTTGAGATCATAACAATAGCAACGACTATTAAGCGGCATTCAACCCCCGACCATTTGCATGCCCATACCCAAACATCACGTCTACAAATGCTCAACTCCTTCTTTTAGTCGCTTTCTGGTTGTGCTAAAGCCCCTCGTTCCCATAACTGATTGTAAATCCAAATAGGATGGAATGCGGCCAGTACATTTGGGGAAGTGCCTCTCATAACACTGTTGTAATTATGAAAGAGTTCAACATCGAATTCAATATCTAGTAGTTTCCTCTGTTCTATGCAGTCGCTTCCAAAAAATGACATAATATTGATAATAGTATGATAGAACATAATAAAATTAAAACTTAAATGCTATTTAAGTCTGAGTTTGAAAACACGACATGATGACTTTATTTGTTAAATGTATACAAATGTGCGTTTGCAATCTATTTCTTTGGTAAATGTAAATCATTCACGAGTTGGCGCCAACGTGTCCGTCGATCACATAGAAGCTAGAAACGGAGAGAGTAAAAAAGGAAATAGAGAGGGAGAGAGAAGGGAGAGATTAAAAATGAGAAGAGATAAAAAGGCAGAGATAGGGAGAGGGAAAGGGAGGGAAGAGAGAGGGAGAGGGAGTAGAGGCGGACAAGAGAAGAAAGAGAGAGAGAGAGAGAGAGAGAGAGAGAGAGAGAGAGAGAGAGAGAGTTATTGAGACAATCTGATCTCGACGCTTTTATTACAATTCTACCCTCCCATAATTAACGTTGCCAGGAAACGTTGCTTTCTTTCGAACTCTTTTCAGTTTATATCAATACTAAAAATATAATTTCACTTCTTCTCGATAACTAATTACTAATACAGCGACCAATAGGGACTACCATTTTTATGTGAACTTTTCCAAAATGTACACATGATCTGGTGACGTCATCAATTGATGTGCTTGATGCGAACCACGGCGAACGATTTTTTAAAAAACTATTATTTACTACTGTAATTTAATTTAATAGGAATTAATTTTACATTCAAATAGTTTACTTAAAGATTAATTTAGCGAAATGTAAAAAAAAGATTCATCATTATCGTTAGAAATAATTAAGTAAAATCTGTTTTTTTTTTTCAGTGGGGTAGAAAACATAACACAAAAATAAAATGTTACGTGACTTTTTTGACATCTACGGAAGAGCAAAAGCCACAATAAAATACTTTGTTAAGTTCACTACACCTGTTATTTGTTTATTTAAGTTTTCGATACTTTGGAACGATTTAAATTATTTATACGGAAGAGCCCCCCACCCCCCGAATGATACTTGGGAATAATTTTTCCTTTTACTTGTTTGGTGCTTCCAAATATATATATATACATAGGCTTGTTTTTATTATACACTAGCAGGGCTACCCGGCGTTGCTCGGGACCGTATAAACAATGAAAAAACAAAAGCAGATATTGAACATATGTTTTATACTTAGGGGAGAGGAATCTTTCATCTCAAGTTTTAGCGTTACAAACAAACATTTGTCTTCTATATATATAGATAAGGACAGGTTTTTTTGGGGCCCCCCCTCGAAGATAACTGATCAGTTGACCAACTTCTAGTGGCCCGTTTGACGTGAAATTTCGATATTTGTCATCCGGGTGATGGGGCTTCGATATGATACCAAATTTGTCAAGTTTGGTTCCGTCTTTCAAAAGTTTTAGCGTTACAAACAAACATACATACATACACACAGACGTTTGGCTTTTATATATATAGAAGATATTGATTCGAAAATGTTGTCAAATAAATGTTATCAAAGGCAAGATAAGTAATTTTTCCGTTTGACTACTTATCACCCCCACTATGATTAATATTTTGTATATTTACATTCTTATTTATTGAAAATTAAAAATTTATAAGGATTAAAACTATTTATAAATATATACTACATTTTTTTCCTATAATACATTTTATACATTACTAATATAGTTTTGGATTTCCTTTATTAATATATTCTGGTTAATTTTATTCAATTCAAAAGCATCAGGGTAACGAACAAATGCTTTATTTAACCGTTTAAATATTTTAGTTTTATCCCCAGCTTGTTTTATCATATTTATTACTAAGCTAGAAACTGGTGGTATAAAATCTATTAATTTTAAAGTAACGCGAGCTAGTCTCAAAGACAGACATAATGGTTCCATAAAACATAAAAACAGGGCAGGTACTATTTTTATGCGGCATATGTACTATTTGAAAGGGGAAAGAGTTTCTTTTATCGAATATTTTATAAAGAAAAATCTCATCCTCAATTTTTATATCTAAATCCAGAAATGTAGCCCGTTGTCATCTATGTTCACAATTCAATTCTAACTCCTTTGGATATATAAGATGTTTATTTTTTTCGAATTCATCGTTATCGTTTATACATATAAGGTCAACTATAAATTTCCTACCCCCATGAAAATTATATGTTTTAGATATATCGTTTTTTATTTGTGATGACATATAAATACACTCGAGTCTATTTAAATACAGATTTGCCCCAAATGGTGCAGGATCCAATCTCATTGGTATACCTATCGTTTGGAATAATATTTGATTTCCTATTTGAAAATAACATTCTTTAATAAAATGACTTATAAGTATTTTAAAATAACTTTAGAAACACTAGTTTTGCTATTTTCATTTTTACACCAGAAAGCTTGAAAAGTCGATATATTTACCTTTGCCACCTTCAAAAGCTAAATCTACCGTATTATTTAATTCTTTTATGAGTTTTTCATGTGGAATTTTAGTATATAGCGTACTAAAATCATAAGTTGCTATAGATTTTGCTGTTTTTTTGGAGTTATTTTATCTAATTTTTCTTTTATATATACTAGCATGGGTTCCCGGCGTTGCCCGGGTGTTAGGGGGGGTGTACGAGCCCTTCTAGTCTCGCACAAAAACATGCGTTCATATCTCAAGCCGTTTTTCTTGGCATACACATACGCGCACAAAAACAGACGCGCGCACGTACACACACGTAGATATATTCACGTTCGCGTATATACACTCACATTCACGTGCATACACACACGCTCACGTACACACATGTACGTCACTTCCCCTTTAAAGGGAATCCATACATGCGCAAAAGACCACCGGAAACAACTATAAAAGCAAGAGACATAAGCTGTTTCTCTCTTTTCAATTCGGCTTCCGACCTGAGAGGTCGATGGATCAACCGGCTCCTTTCGGGGCGCGCGTGCCCGCGCGTGCCCGCGCGCCTCACATCACCTGCTACTATGTGTGGGGGCAAGAGTCAATAGGCAGTACGTACACCTTACACGCTTTCTATCTCCATGAACTGGATTGACTTTCTTTCTCTCTCTCTCTCTCTCTCTCTCTTTCTCTCTCTCTACAGCAATAGACTTCCCTCTCACCAGTTAACAGCGAGAGACGCACGCCAAACTAAACACGTGTTCAACCCTTTCCTTTAATTTGTTTCTTCAGGAAAACGCGTTGTTCGTTTCTTCCTCAAAACAATTCATTTTTCCTATTTTGCCACACCACAACAGGTGTGTGTTGAGCAAAAAAAAAAAACAGTGGGAGTAGGATGGCAGGTTCGAACCCGTGCCGCGAAGGAGAAAAAGAAAGTGAAAAAAGCGTGGCGTCTTTGCTATTACGACCACCACCAAACCGGAAGTGACGAAGGTTTTAATTAAGGCTAGACAATCGAAAAGAGGGGATGACTTTCGAAATAAGCGAAAAAAGCGACCCCTCGTGTAAAAAAGAGCCCAGTTGAGGGTGAAGAAATGAATGTTTTTTGGCCAATTTTTCGCTATTTGTCGTCTGAAGGGTCGAGTTTCCAAAAGATAGTGATCTTGTGAAAATCCGTCGCCTCTGTCGAAAGTTTTAGGCAGACATGCAAACATACATACATACATTTATATATTGGTAACTCAAATTTTCGACCCAAACCGATTAAAAAGCTTGCACTATCTCACAATACCATTTATGTAAAATTTCAAATGTTTGGACGAAAAATTGTCTGAGTAATTTGGTAGAGATCGAAGATGTCAAATGTTTTAAAACTTTAATCCATATTATGACCCCTCAACATTTATTGTTTTGGGCTCAAATCGAGTTATTAAGTTAGATCCATGTACAAGGAAACTATATCTAAATTTTCAAGTGTTTGGACCGAAAATTGGCGGAGAAGTTTGGTAGAGTTCTCAAAAGCCAAATCGTTGAACTTTGATCCATTAACAGCGACATTTCTGACCGAAAAACAATTAGGAAGATTTTCTCGAATCTAAGTACCCTGTATATCAAATTTTGAGTATGTAGACTAAAAATTGACAGAGTTATTGCGTAGGGAAATGTACGCAGACACACAGACAGACACTTTTACTTTTATATATATACTAGCATGGGGGCCCGGCGTTGCCCGGGTGTTTGGAAGTGTATGTTAAGCAAAAAGAAAAAAAAGTGGTAGTAGGAAGGCAGACCCGAACCCGTAGCTCAAAGGAGGAAAAGAACGGGGGGGGGGCTGACGTCTTTGCTGTTACGGCCACCGCCAAACCGGAAGTGACGTAGGTTTTAATTAAAACTAGACAATCGAAAGGAGAAGTTGACTTTCGAAAATATCGGCGAAAAAGTGCCCAGTTGAAGGTGACGATATTAATGTTTTTGGCCAATTTTCCGCTATTTGTCGTCCGAAAGGTCGAGCTTCAAAACGATACTGATTTTGTAAAAATCCGTCGTCTCTATCGAAAGTTTTAGGCAGACATGCAAACATATATTCATACATGCATTTATATATTGGTAGCTCAAA
The DNA here is from genome assembly GCF_053919585.1 of Euprymna scolopes. Taxonomy (NCBI): domain Eukaryota; kingdom Metazoa; phylum Mollusca; class Cephalopoda; order Sepiida; family Sepiolidae; genus Euprymna; species Euprymna scolopes. The sequence continues at coordinate 90,034,817 of NC_136503.1, read as the reverse complement.
TTTTCGACCCACACCGACTCACACCATCCTTGCCCTATCTCTGAATGCCCTTTATGTAAGATTTCAAATATTTAGACCAGAAATTGTCTCCGTAATTTGGAAGAGACCGAAGCGGTCAAATTTTTTTAACTTTGACCTCTATTATGATGACTTAACATTTATAGTTTTGGACTCAAATCAAGTTATAAAGTTAGATCCATGTCCAAGTAACCTATATCTAAAATTTCAATTGTTTGTACCCAGAATTGTCAGAGGAGTTTGGCAGAGGTCTCAAAAGTCAAATCGTTGAACTTTGACCCCTTTACAGCCAAATTTCTGGCCCCAAACCGATTACAAAGATTTTCCCAAATCTTAGTACCCTGTATATCAAATTTCGAGTCTGTAGACTAAAAATTGACAGAGTTATTACGTAGGGAAATGTACAAAGACACACACACACACACACACACACACACACACACACACACACACACACACACACAAGCATACACGTTCACCTTTATAGATATACTAGCATTTCAGCCCGACATTGCCCAGGTGTTGGGATGTGTATGTTGAGCAAAAAATTTTATTTTTTATTTTTATTCTTATTTTATTTTATATTTTATATTTTATTTTTTATTATATTTTATTTATTTATTTATTTATTCTTTATTTTCTATATATTTATTACTTATGTATTTATTTTATTTTCCTTTTAGTGTCGTTTAACAACTCTTGCTGACATTTTTTTTAAGTGATCACCTGTATATTTCAGTTGACCTATATTATTTTGCCCTATATATTTTTTCGCGCCTTTAACATTTCCTGTCTGGGTCATTTTGACTTTTGTTTCCCTTTATTTTATATTTAACTTTATCATCATTTTTTTTCCTCCTTTTTTTCTCTACTTTCTCTTCCCAGATCTTTATTATTTATATTTATGTCTCGGAAGTAGAGTGAAAAGCACAACTTATTTTTCTTTTATTAGTATTATTGGAATCCTTTCTTTTTTCCTTGTACACATTTTTGTGAATTATTCCGTGGATTTCTGCCTTTGGATTATTATGGACCATCTTCGTCCAATTACGGGATTTCCTTGGATTTTACTTGTACAAATGGAAATTCTTTTAACTTTCTTGAAGTTTTACATTTGGATCTTACCGTCACTGGATTTTTTATCTTCTACCAGACTATTCATTCATGTGTAATCACATTTTTCTTTACCATATTCCCTCTGCTTCACTTTTTTTGTTTTCAAGTAAAATCTTTGACTTACTTGTTGTTTCATCAAATACTTCTGCATGCAAAATCCGATCCTGCATTTTGCTAATTCCTACCTTCTGATGAGAAGGAAAGTATTTCTTCGAAACTCCACGGATTAAGGACTATCCATTTATCTAGTGTTTCCTTTTCATATTAAATATGTTTTTAACTCATTTCAAAGTGTTTTTTAACATATTTTATTAACTGTTTGCTCACACACACACACACACACACACACACACATATATATATATATATATATATATATATATATATATATATATATATATATATATATATATATATATTCGACCGAAGACGACTTCCGCTTGGTTTTAGCTTTTATTTAGGATGTAATTATGATGTATGTATTTTATTTTTATTCGTCATTTAAAATCATTTCAGCATTTTGACATGCAATAATAAAAAAAATGAATCATTTTTAGAATATGAAGCTTTTTCGATTCCGATACCTTAAAAGTTCATATAATTTCGATTTTGATTAATCTTCTTATCACTCCGATAAAATGTACAAATTTAATAGAAGAGAATTTTCCACGATGAAGATAAAATGTTTCCAAACAGTTTTGCACGATCGATTTTTCAGTAATGCTTAATTTCAGAATTGTTTATTTACCTCTCTGTCAGTTAGAGAAGGGAGTTGTTGGAATATTAAGTCCGAGCGACGCCTGGTTTTGCGGATCAATGAACTTAAAGACGCAATGACAACAAAAATCTAGGTAAGTTTGAAATAACGTATTTGCATCAACGTTGATCGGCTGGTTTGTCTGTCACACAAAAAAGCGCTTACATTAAATTGTGAATTAATTTCGTACCCAATGAGGGAGACTTCATGAAATTTACGTCTAGGTCATCGAAAAAAAAAATCAGGATCGTTTTCTGTAAATTATTATCCTTTTATTTTTTATACAGTTATTTGCTAAATATTTTTTATTCGTCTTGAACCGATATTCTTTTTTTTATTATTTTGTAAGTCTTACTATAAAGTAATAATAAAAAAAGAAATATTATTGATATTACATAGGAATAACCGAAAGTAGAAAGAGAGAAAGAGAAAGCAAGAGAGAGAAAGAGAGAGAAAGAGAGAGAAAGAGAGAGAGAGAGAGGGAGAGAGATAGAGAGGGGGGATGTGTTAGGCATTTGAAAAATCAATGACGTACCTTTAGGATTATATTCTATATGAATAAAGGAGCCTCTTTGTATTATATTGCTTTTGTAATAACATAGCATTACTCGTCCAATTTTGTTGTCGATTTGTTCGATGGTTTTTGCTGATTCATATCAGGTTTGCTGCATCTTGTTACCTTAAATAAAGATGGCCAATATTTGCAGGATGTCGACTGAATTTCCTCACTATGGCTCTCAAAAGAGCCCCTGCCCGTCATGATCTCCGGATTTTTCAGATCCCCACACCTTTATATTTGTTTGGTTCTTTTCTTCATTCTTTCTTTGGTGCATATTAGGATTTAGTAATCAATACTGCACTATATGACTATTTAGTTCTGGACTTATGGACTTAAAAGGAAACTAGGAGCCTTTAATAATTCGTGTGGACACTTTTATTGATAGTACGCACATGAAACTCTATTCCCCTTCGATGTAAGCTCCTCCGGCTAAAATGTACTTGTACCGTTCTAACAACTTGTGGAAAGCCCCATGCAAGTCTTCATGGAAGTTAATTATTTATATATTAATACGATAGCGTGTGTGTTCTTTTGCAAATTTCATTATTTGAGAATTTAAGAACACACACGCTAGAAGGGATAATAGTCTGACGTGACTTTATTTTTAAAAATATGGGGTGGGGATATGAAATCAGTCCCGGCAAAAAGGCTGAAACCATTTATGATTTAAACATTACTTTATTTAATGTATATTTTATCAGAGGGGTGGGAGATAAGACCCGGAAATGGCTAAAGCAGTTTGCGATTTAAACATTACTTATCTTATATATTTTTTTAACAGTGAGGTAGGGGATATGAAGTCAGTCACGGAAATGGCTGAAACAGTTTACGATGTAAACATTACTTTATTACATGCATATTTTTACAGTGGAGTGGCGGACATAATGTCAGTCACGGGATTGGACGAGATAAGTGCCAATATATACTAGCAGAAACCTAGCTTCGTCCAGGATTGAATGAGATAGGTGGAATAATATAGTAGCTGAATACTCAGAGTTGCCCGGGATCGAATGAGATAGGTGGAAGATATATACTAGCAGAATATGCGGCGTCATCTGAGATTAGATAAGATGGGTGAAATATATATCCTATGAGAACAATCGGAACTGATGTGCTTGTAATGAAATGATAATCCCAGGCAATATATCAAAGTTATTATTTAAGTAAGGGGGCGAACACGTGGGCGAAAATTATGAAAAATGATTGTCGAAATTAGTAACATATCCAAGAATTGTGTAAAGTGATGAAATGCGAGGTAATTAATTGGTGTGCTTGTAATGTAATAATTAGCCGATCCATTATATAAAAGTAATTATTTTAGTAAGGGGGCGATAATATAAGTGAAAATTATGAAAAAGTGTTTCCCGAAATTAGTAACATATTCAAGAATTATGAAAAATGATGAAATATGAGTTAATGAATTGGCGTGTTTATAATGAAATGATCAGTCCAAACAATACATCAAAACTATTCTTTTAGTAAGGAGGCGATAATGTGAGTCAAAATTATGAAAAAGTGATTGTAACATATACCAGAATTATGAAAAATTATGAAATATAAGTTAAGTGATTAGTGTGTTTGTAATGAAATAATCAGTCCAGACAATATATTAAAGTTATATTTTTAATAAGAGGGGCGATAGTGTTCGGTTAAATTATGAAAAATCATAATCGAAATTAGTAACATATCCAATAATTTTTAAAAATGATAAAATGTGAGTTAATTAATTTGTGTGTTTGTAATGAAATAATCAGCCCAGACAATGTATCAAAGGTTATTATTTTAGTAAGGGGGCGATAATGTGTGTTAAATTTTTGAAAAATGATTGTCAAATTAGTAACATATCAAAGAATCATGAAAAATGGTAACCTCATTCTTGTTGAACTGCCACAGAATGCCCAGCAGCGATATATTACATATGAAAAATGCCGTTGTGGGATTTCCACAGGTCCCGCTAGAATATCAGTCAATGCTAAAATGGTTTAATAATATAACCGAGCCACATAGATGCAAATTCACTCAACTAGGCATTATAGATTTTACCCCTCCATTACAAAAGACACACTAGAAAAATCATTGAGTTTTGCATCAAAATACAAACACATTAGCAATCTAGAAATAGAAACTATCATGCAAGCAAGGCAAACCCTCTTATTTTATGAAGGGAAGGCCTGGGTAAAAAAAATCGAATCCGGAAAACCCATTCGATGTGTCAATAGGATTCTACGATAGTGCAGACATCTGCGACTTAGTGGCCCTATTCCTACTAGAGACTCTAAACAAAAAAATCCCAGATTATACATTCGGTCCTTATAGGGATAATGGCCTTTGCCACTCACGTGATCACAACGGGACTAGCCGAGATAAGCTTACAAAAGATCTAACCAAAACATTTCATGACCTAGGTTTTAAAATAACAATTAGCACCAACCTATACGAAGTAGACTTCCTTGATACAATTCTAAATCTAAACAATAGGACACGTAGACCCTTCCACAAGCCCAATGAGACACTAAGATACACAAACAAAGGATCCTGTTACCCCCTAAAATTTTCAAAAACATGGCTGCTAATGTCAGCAAAAGAATCTCCACGCTCTCATCAAACGCCAACATCTTCAATCAAGCAGCTCCATATTACAACGAGGCGCTCCAAAAATTATTAAAAAAAAGCGGATTCATGGAAAGCATTAAATACCAGCCAACCCAACATCAGCTAACAAAAAACAGGCGCAACAGGAGGCGGAACATCATTTGGTTTACACCTCCATTTTCCCTCAACACAAAAACACGAGTGGGGCATTTATTCCTGAAATTGCTAGACAGAAATTTTCCTCCACAACATAAGCTGCACAAAGTATTCAACAGAAACACGGTTTAGATCAGCTATTCCACCACCCCATCAATAAAAATGATCATCGCAAGGGAACGCAATGAAAATGAAAATGCGGACTGCTCTTGCAGATCCAAGGAACATTGCCCATTAGAGGGAAGATGCAGGGTGAAATCACTCGTATATGAAGCGACATTCACGCATCAGGCTAGTGATACACCAGAAATATACATAGGTATGACACAAGATACGTTTAAGCAGAGATTTTTAATGCACAACAGTTTCTTTAGGGCAAAACGAGGATAAAGACACGTTAGCTGGCCGAGTATGGTAGTTAAAAGACAACGAAACACCATTCAGCATTAAATGGAAGATCACAGAGAGAAGACTGGCATATTCACCAGCCTCCAAACGGTGCCCCTTTGTGATGCAGAGAAATACCACATTATAAAGACTATAAATGCCCCCAAAAAGGCTTGTTTGAATGTCCGCAGTGAAATACTTAAGGCCTGTATACATAGGAGACAACGCTCCTAATAAACTGGGAGGACCGAACAACAAAGGAAGACCCTACCTAAAGGAAGTTCTCCAAGGGCATTTTAAATGCCGTCAATTTAACGCATAAAATAATTTAGTAAACATGAAAAAAGATATTTAGGCAAGTATAAAAATATAAAAAAAATGATGGCTATATTAAAGAATAGCATAAACCCATATATATATATATATATATATATATATATATATATATATATATATATATATATATATATATATATACCTAGACATTACAAGTCAGTAAATGAAAGTAAATAGCTTATATAATAGCCTGATACAAGATACATACTAACCAAAGATAAAATAAAATAACAGCATATGGGATATTGATTGATTAATCTAAATATGAGCGTATAAAATATATATAATAGATAAAATAAATAATATATATATAAACATATAAAAATATATAAAAAAAATATAAAATATAATAGAAAAGCAAAGAATCACGAATTACCTCCCTTTAACTAAAATTAAGAAAGACAAAAGGTTAAAGAATTAATAATTGGACCAGCCAAGGCTAACCGATCAGACCGGAAACCATGCCAATTAGGAACATAATATTTACTAAACATACATTAAAAAATTAGAAAATTGATATAAAAATAAAATAAAATATACAGAAATAGAGATAAGCTATAGTTAAATAAAAATGAAGATCATTATAAATAATATACGCGGTCCTGCTTTTTCTTCAAACAGAAAACAACATGGCTGACGAGAGCCGCACGTTATTTACGATTTACCATTAACTGATCCCCCATATCTTTGGCTTGAAACCAACGGTTTTGCTGACCTTCTGTACAATTTTTAATAAATAAATATTAAGCTCTGATATTGAAAAAGGTTTTTCTTTGTAATCCAGCACTTTGTTGGAATTCTGTCCCAGATAACAGTACACACACACACACACACACACACACACACACACACACACATATATATATATATATATATATATATATATATATATATATATATATATATTCGTAAACGTTCCGTGTTCACAAGAAGCAAATTAAAAATCACACGAGGGATTCATAGTATAAATAGCACAGCATGATTTTTTTATTAATCCAACGTATAGCAGTGTCAGAATTCGCCATTAAAAATGCGTGATAAAAACTTGAATAATTAAGCTTACTAGCTTTTTACTTGAAAAATTTAATTTAAACCCAGATTTTTTTCAATAAAAAGAGCAAAGACTAAAATTGAAAATAATTACAGGTTTAATAGCAAAATATGCAATATTTGTTTTTTTTAAAATCGGTTTTCTTTAACAAAGATTTCAAGAAAATCAACGAATTTTTTCTTACTTCGAATATAATAAATATATAAATTCCAAAAACTTACTTGCCTACAAAAATACTAATAAATGGGTACTTCCATTCTTAATTGTTTAGAATTTATCCATGTTTATATTTCATATTCCATGTACTTTTTAAATAAAATAATTTTTAAGCAAGGATTAAAAAATACTGAGACTTTAAATTGTCATATCAGATGGTCACAGAGCGGGGTTTTCTCCCATTCTTCCAGTTGACAACTACGTTGACCTAAAAGCGCCATAATTAATCTACTCTTTTTATTTCTGACATCTGTCTTCTGTCAACAAAAGTTAGTTAACATGGGTCACCATACTTGAAAAATGATCACATTCACTCATAAGTAAGTTTAAACAAACCCTTCGACGACAAATTTTCCATTTTTTATTCTGTTAAAGAAATACATGAGTTTTTGATTTAAAATATTTTATTTCTTTTTTATGGAATGATTTTTTTTAAATATCTAAAATCAAACAATATTAAATGAAATAGAAAAATATAGTATATAGTATATATAGTATAGCTATATAGTACTTATAGTATATATATATATATATATATATATATATATATATATATATATATAATAGCTTTACTGGACAATATTTTCAAAATATGAGGTCCCATTTAAAAAAAATCAACATGTTTTTTAATGTTTAAACTTTTTACTTTACAGGTAAAGTTCAATTTACTATTTTAATATTATTTCTTTGTTTTTGTTTTAAATTAGATTATTTTATTTATTGATCTTTCATCTTTAATTTGTGATATATAAACCTTAGGTGAGAAAATTAATTATTTTCATTTTAATAGACATTTCAAAATGTGGGATGAATTTAAAAGAAAACGTTTTGTATTGGTGTATCGGAATGAGCATAAAATTTCACATTAAACCTGCAAATATCGTAAAAATTGAACAAATATGATAATTTTGATAGATTTTTAAGTGAAAAAATTGAAAAAAACTTAAACTCATAAAATTCAATTTATTTCATTACGTGGAAAAATGGTTGCATGAGCGCGCGCATACACTTTGTAAAAACTTAAAAAAAAAATCAAAAATCATATTTTTATTATTAGAAAAAACAAACTTTAATAGTTTGTTTTGGAAGTATATTCCCTAAAGAAATTAAACAACCCACTTTAAGAAGAGAAATTACGAATTATTTTTTATTCGCAGTTTTGTGTTAGGGGCGTCAAAAATTCACCCAAAAATCTAACACACCTATCCAACGTCAGGAGAACGGTTTAAAAAGACTAAGTGTCCTGAAGATTTGCTTATTAAAAAATCCATATCTTTCAAACAGCATTCGATATTTTGAAAAAATAAATGTCATTATTTGAATTAAAATAAACATTCTTTTGAAACAACTAAAAGACAGGTTAAATTTTGTACACATCGCATTTACTTTATATATGACAGCAACACATTTAAATAACAAAAACTAAAACTAAATAAATTTTTATACTAATCTCTTCCTCATTAAATAGTGGCATTTACACGTTCCTAATTGAATTTTTTTAAAGTGTTTTGCATATTTCAATGTATATATTTGTCTATATATATATATGCATGTCGGTATATATGTGGAACATTTAGTAGAGAGAAGGGAAAGAGAAAGAACTAAAGACAACTAAAAGAAGGCGGTCCCGATGCAGGTTGCAGATATGAGCGCTTTGAATTTAGACGTAAAAACTTAAAATTCACGTTATGATGCATTTTTATTGTTTTGCTTAATATATATATATATATATATATATATATATATATATATATATATATATATATATATATATATATATATATATATATATATATATAATATATATAATATATACATATTGTTTCATATTATATTTTTCATATTCACTTTTCTGGTTGAATTTCTTTTATTTACTGGTCTTTGTTCATATAATATTTTTATAATTCAGTTTAAAATCTATTATTGTTTTATATTCAGTTTATTTTTTTCATATTTACGTTAGTAGTTTATTTTATATTCACTTTTCTAGTTTATTATTTTATATTCACTTAACTACTGTAATATTTTTGTTTACCAGTTGAATATTTTTCTTTACTAATAAAATATTTTTTCTTTACGAGTTAAATATTTTTTCATATTAACTTTACTTTTTTTTTTTTACACAGAGATCACCACTTATCAAGGCCCGGAAGCCACTCAGGGATAAGGGTTATTGCAAGTACATTACATTAGTGAGGAGATTTGATGAAGTGTTTACTTAAGGGGGCGGTTCATTAGGAATTTGTATACATTAGACTTGAAGACATCCAAGTTGTAGTCCGGAGGGAAGCAGGCAGACGGAACAGAGTTCCACAGGCGTGCAGTTCTAAGAAAGAAGCTTTGTTCATGAAATCCGCGTTTTGATTTAGGCACAGATATAGAGTGGGGGAAATTTTTCACAGTGGATTCAGCTAGACGGGTGTTGTTCGTGAAAGATTGGCGAGGGGGGACCAGGGATTGGAGTTCAGACGAGCACCTGCCATGAAAATAACGATAAAACAAGGATAGGCCCGCAACGTCTCTTCTGTGGGAGAGGGGTTGCAGGGTAGAGAAAAGGGCATCCCCCACTAAACCACGAAGTCTATTTTGTACTCTGTCAAGGCATGATAGGTTGTTTTTGGCAGCTCCTGCCCAGATATGGCAACAGTATTCCATCCTTGGTCGTACTTGGCTTTTATATAGATAGAGAATTGCATCAGTAGTGAGATATCTTCTGGAGCGGTAGAAGGATTCCACCATCTTTCCAGCGACCTTGGCAACAGACTTGATGTACGTGTTCCATTTCAGATCAGGAGTAAAGGTCAAACCCAGAAGCTTGTCAAAACACGGGGCCTCACCCAGACGAGAGCCATCCATCCCAATTGATGCCAGCTGGGGATCAGAGCGTTGATGATGTAAGGATAGGAGTTTGGTTTTGGATGCATAAAAGGTAACTAGCCACATCTTCCCCCACTGAACCACGCGCTTGAGATCAGAGGAGAGAGAATCAGAGAGAACTTCGTCATTTACAGCCTTTGATGTGTTGCCGCAGATGGTCGTATCACGGGCATAGATGTCAACGAATGATTTAAGTATGTGTTTAGGGAGGTCATTGATGTAGATCAGGAAGAGAGTTGGGCCCAGGATTGACCCCTGAGGGACTCCAGCATTTATATTGCAGGTCTCCGATTTTTGACCATCTACCACTACTCTTATGAGCCTATCGGAGAGAAATGATTTAATGATTGAGAAAACATTTCCAGTAATACCGTAGCTGGAAATCTTGTGAAGTAGACCCTTATGCCATACTTTGTCGAAGGCCTTTGATATGTCAAGAGCAATTGCCCTAGAAAGGAAGCCTTTGTCAAGAGATTCACTAATCCTGTGGGATATAACCGTCAGCACATCTGCGGTAGATCTTGCAGAGCGGAAACCATACTGTGTGTCACTAAGAAGGTTATTCCTGCTGAGGTGGTTGACTATTTCTCTATTTAATATGGATTCCAGCAACTTACTCATAACACAGAGAAGACTTATTGGTCTGTACTGAGAGGGAGATGACTTATCACCTGAATTCTTAAATACAGGGCAAACTGATGAGGTCTTCCAGGGGGTCGGAAAGCACTTCTCCTTAAGGCAGCGCTTAAATAGTTTCGTAAGTATGGGAGCAAGTTCTGGTTGAAGCTTTTTTAACACTATAATTGGGATGCCATCAGGGCCAGTTGCTTTACTGGAATCTAGGTTTTTTATTAGCTTGGCGACCTCATGCACGGATATTTGTATGTTACCTAGCTTGTTCTGTGTTATAGGAGGAAATATGAGGAGTTGATGGCCTTCGTCGCATAGGGTAGAATTAGCTGCAAAGTTCTTTGCAAATAGTTTGGCCTTGTCTGACGCTGACGAGATGACCTCTGGTCCATTGATAATGGTTGGGATAGAACGCACTCTTCTGTTTAGGATCCTATTTGTTATTTGCCAAAACTGGTGGGAACCAAGCCGCTGATCAGCTACCTTGGATTTAACAGACTGGGCATATAGCTCTCTTGCATTTTTTATTACTCTTTTACATTGGTTGCTGGCAGTCCTGAAAGCAGCTTTAGTCTCAGTGCATCTATTACGTTGGTAGCTATGGAAAAAGTGATTTCTGTGCGCGATAGCAGCAGCACATTCTGGGGAGAACCATGGCTGGCTGTTAGGTTTTTGTTGGAATGTTTTTGATAGTATGAATTGGTCTATGCCTACAATTAACCATTCGGTCAGATCTGATACTATAGAGGACACTTCCTTTTTAAACATGGAGTGCAGAGGTAAATCAGATATGAATGTACGGAAGCTATCCCAGTCAGCCATAGCGTATCTAGTACGGTGGAGGGGTACGTCTGGGGGCTTCTTACATTTCGTTTTTATCTTAACTGATACGACGGAGTGGTCGGAGGATCCTAGAGGAGAATGAACGGTACATGAACATAGCTCAGGGGACGTTGAGAGAAAAAGGTCTAAGAGGCATCAGACAAAGCCAAACTCTTTGTCAAGAACTTTGCAGCTAATTCTACCCTTTGCGACCAAGACCGCCAACCCCCAATATTTCCTCCTGTATCAGAAAACACGCTATGTGATATACGTATATCTGCACGTGATGTTGCCAAGCTAATCAAAAACCTTGATTCCAGTAAAGCAACTGGCCCTGATGGTATTCCAATTATAGTACTCAAAAAACTTCAACCTGAACTAGCGCCCATACTTACAAAACTGTTTAAACGTTGTCTTAAGGAGAATAGTTTCCCATCTCCCTGGAAAATCTCATCAGTATGCCCTGTATTTAAGAATTCAGGTGATCGCTCATCCCCCTCTCAGTACAGGCCAATAAGTCTCCTGTGCGTCATGAGTAAGTTGCTAGAATCTGTGTTAAATACAGAAGTAATCAAACATCTCAACAAAAATAACCTTCTTAGTGACACTCAATATGGTTTCCGTTCTACTAGATCTACAGCAGATGTCCTTACAGTTATATCGCATAGGATTAGCAAATCTCTCGACGGTGGCAATCTTTCTAGGGCAATTGCTCTTGAAGGGTATGGCATAAAGGTTTACTTCATAAGATCGCTAGCTATGGTATAGCTGGAAAAGTCTTCTCAATTATTAAATCATTTCTTTCTGATAGGTTCATAAGAGTAGTAGTTGAGGGGCAAAAATCAGAAGCTCACAGTATTAATGCCGGTGTCCCTCTTTTCCTGATCTACATTAATGATCTTCCAAATCTAATCTTTACATCATTTGTAGACAGTTATGCTGACGACACTACCGTTTATGGTACCACATCTAAGACAGTAAACGAGCAAGTACTCTCCAATTCTCTCTCCTCTGATCTTGAGCATATAGTACAATGGGGAAAGGAGTGGCTGGTTACTTTTAATGCATCTAAAACCAAGCTTCTCTCTTTACATCATCAACATTTTAATCCACATTTGTCATCAATTGAAATGAATGGCTCTCGTCTTCAGGAGGCCTCAAGTTTTGACAAGCTTCTGGGCTTGACCATTACTCCTGATCTTAAATGGAACACGTATATCAAATCTGTTGCCAAGGCCGCTGGAAAAATGGTGGGATCTTTCTATCGATCCAGTAGATATCTCACTGCTGATGCTATTCTCTATCTATATAAGAGCCAGGTACGTCCAAGGATGGAATACTGTTGCCACATCTGGGCAGGAGCTGCTAGAAAGGACTTGTCCTGCCTTGATAGAGTTCAAAATAGACTTCGTAGCCTCGTAGGAGATGTCCTTTTCTCCTCCTTACAACCTCTATCTCACAGAAGAGATGTTGCGAGTTTGTCTCTGATGTATCGTTATTTTCATGGAAAGTGTTCAACTGAGCTTCAATCTATGGTCCCCCCTCGCCAAACTTTCACAAGAAACACTCGTCTAGCTGTAAACACTATCAATAATTTCCCCCACTCTTTATCTGTGCCTAAACCTAAACATAGATTCCATGAACAAAGCTTCTTTCTTAGAACTGCACGCCTGTGGAATTGTCTTCCGTTTTCCTGCTTTCCAGCTGACTACAATATGGTTGTGTTCAAGTCTAAGGTAAATAAGTTCTTGATGAGCCGTTCCATATAAGTTATTAAATTTACCAAATTTTCATTACTAATGATTACTATATTGACCAACTTCTATTGTACACTCTTTAACCCTTATCCTTGAGTGGCCTCTGGGCCTTGATAATGTGGTGATGCCTTTGTAAAAAAAAAAAAAAAAAAAAAGAGGCTATTGATTGGGTGTATCAGGCACACGGGTGGGTTCGCGAACAATCTGAGTGAGGTCATAAGCAATGGCAAAATCATGACAAAACCTCCCCTCATCATCTGTCTTATTTGAATGGGTCAGCCATTCCACGTTATGAACGTTGAAGTCACCACAGATGTGGATGTTAGCCGAGGGATGTGCAGATAGTATGTGGTCTATTTTCTCAGATATGCTCTTAAAGATAGTAACTCCGCTGTTGTGGGGCCTATAGAGGGCAAATATAATCCTGGAGTGCAGTGGTTTTAGCAAGTGCAACCCTGAAGCACATATAGGGTAAATTAGGATCTTCTCTAGAGATATCCCTGCCACATGGGAAGCCATCCTTAATGTAGGCACATATTCCATGCCCATGGCGATCTTGGGAGTCAGATTTAGCTGTTAAATTGGAGTATCCATTAATTATGAACTCATCTAGGGAAGTGGTCGGCCCTATTCCAGTTTCACATAGAAATAATATGTCCGGTTTCGTCTCCTGTAATTGGATTTCAACCTCTGGAAGGTTGGAACGTAGACCCCTGATATTGGAGAAGGAGACCTGGTAGTAGGGGTCTACGCTGGAAGATGGGGTTCTAGGTTTAATCGAGTTTTTATTCTGGAGATATTTCATGTTGAGGTTTGGGGATTTGTGGAATAGGTCGGCATACTTGGTTAGAGCAGTACAGAGAGAAAAAGACAGGAAAATTTTTTTTTTATTTGTAGCACACGAAAAGGTAAAGCCGTAACAATTACCCACTAGTATGGCATTGAGAGGCCTCACCAGAGACTACTGCATGGTCCAGATTCACTCACCAAAAGGCAATACAGCAGTCCCAGTACTTTGCGCCTGCTGATAGGACACCCTCCTTAGTGGTTAATCCAAGGTTCGGGTCCCTGACTATCAGGCGGATAACGTCAGCCCAGACAAAACGTTTACCTCCAGCACCCTTACTAGTGACATGGCAACAAGGACAGACAGAGACAGAAAAATATCCGACATCTCAGACTACTGGTCACCAAGTAGTACCGACCTTTAAACAGCTTTTTCTTCACCCTTTGTCAGAAAAATCACTCATTGAATGAGGACTGAATGACAAAATAGGAGAAGCGAGAGTTACTGGAGCTGCCGATAACACATCCACTGTATTATCTACTCTCCATTAAAAAAAAAGGGGGGGAGGAAGGGGAATGGGTACAAGTGACTTATTTATATCTAAGTAGTAAGTCCGGTGCGAAGTTAATAATTCATGACACTTTTGGTGATAATCTCCCCTCCCATATTAATGGGTGGAAGTTTGTCGTTATCTATCTAGTTTGAATCATTAAAGTTTCATCTTATTAATTAAAATCCAATAATTAACTATTATCAATTTGTAAAGTCTGCTTAATATAAATTTACATTAGAGTTTAAATAATTATTCAAGGTTTTAATTTAGGAGGTTCGTTTTCATGAGTGACTGTTTCTTTGCACTGTATTATATTTCGAATATACTTGAACATAAGGCTAACTAAATAAGATAGTATGATTCGCAAGCAAGAAGAAAGTATTTTCAATAGAGGCAAGCTTGAAGTAATAGTATATATTAATTATACTACTTAAATAAAGTCCTAAGTTTATCTACTCTAGAGAATAATTTCCGGCATTTTTTTTTTATCGTTAGTTGCCGGCATTGTTTGTTTTCAATGTTAAGCTTTGTAGCAGGAGGGGGACGGATAAGACGGAATACAGACAAAAAGACAGGAGAAATACAGACAAAATACATAAAACACGAAAAGCATATTTAAAAACAATGTAACAGAACATTTAGGATTAGTTTAGGAAAAAAAAAAAGTAAAAATACTTAACGTTTTTGACCTAGAGATCCCGCCTGCTGTCTTCATCAACTGTTAGCTAGCATATGCCTTTCTAGAGTGACAGAAGATTTCTATTTTATTTGGTCGAGTGCCTATCTATAGAATAAAAGTCGTAACGTTCCTATGTGTAAAGAATATCTAATTTACATTTTTTTTTGTTAAAGAAAAAAAAAAAAAAATTCTAGCTTTTTTTTTTTTTATAAAGTCCTAAGTTTATCTACTCTAGAGAATAATTTCCGGCATATTTTCATATTTCATGTTTCATATTATAATTCGTTTAAATGCACTTACTAGTTCTTTATAAACTTGTTTCCATTTTAACATTACTAGGTTAATATTGTTCATATTAACTTAACTCGTTTGTAATTTTTATTTTTTCATATTGATTAAATAGTTCTATCATGTTTTATCTATTCATATTACTAGTTTAATATAATTTACCACTTATTTGTGAATATTTTGTAAAAACTGTACTGATTTTTACATATTCACTTGACTAGTCTAATATGTTTTTCATATGACATTTTCTTGTTAACTAATATTTTGATTTTCATATTAGTTTACTAATTAAGTCCCATCATTATTCATATTAACATTTTTTATTTATTATTATTTTTTCATATTCAATTTACTATTTTAATATTCCTTTATGTTCATTTTTCACGTTTAATTTTTTATTGGCTTTACTAGTGCAAAAATGTATTTTAACATATTCATTTTACTAGTTTTTAAAAAATTATTATTCATATGCGCTTTACTAGATTCATATTATTTTTTATCCATTCTACTTTTTAAGTATTTTTCATATTAACTTTAATAGTTTTAGATAATTTTTCCATTGAAACTTTACCCTCTTAAATTTTTATTCATATTCATTTTACTAGTTTTATATTAATTTTATATTAACTTTACTAGGTTTATATTATCTTTTCACACTCACTTTACTTGTTTAATATTATTTTTTCATATTCATTTTACTAATGAATTATTATTTTTATATCACCTTTGCTTATTTAATATTATTTTTCTGACATTCAGTTTACATTGCTGTTATTATTTTTTATTTCCTTAACTAGTTTAATATTATTTTTATGTTCACTTGATTAGTTTCATATTATTTTTCTATTCAATTTATTGTTTAGTATTATTGTTTTCATATTCAATTTACTAGTTTAATATTATTGTTCATATTAACTTTTCTAGTTCAAAACTATTTTTATATGCATTTTACTAGATTAATATTATTTTGTTATTATATTTCCTTAACTAGTTTCATATTATTTTTTCATATTCATTTTACTAGATTAATATTATGTTTTTAATATTAACTTACCTCGTTTAATATTATTTTCTTAATTTTTCCTTTTACTAATCAGATATTATTTTTTTCCTAATCACTTTACTAGTTTAAGATACATTTTTTAAATGCATTTTATAAGTTAAATGTATTTAATAATCACTTTACTAGTTAAATATTATTTTGTATACATTTTACTAGTTTAATATTATTTTTTAATATTCACTTGAATAATTTAATATTATTTTTTCATATTCTATCTATAAGTTTACGAATTATTTTAAATATTCACTTTACCAGTTTAATTTTATTTTACATGCATTTTATTAGTTTAATATTATTTTTTATTATTTACATTACTGGTTTAATATTTGTTATTGTAACTTTACTAGTTTAATATTATTTTTCTCATATTAAATATATTAGTTTAGTATTGCTTTCATATGCATTTTACTATTTTACTATTTTTTAATGTTCACTTTACTTTATTTTTTCATATTCAATTTTCTAGTTTATATTATTTTTCATATTCAATTTATATAATTTTTATATTTAATTTACTAGTTTATACTATATTTTAATGAAAATTGCAAGTTTAATATTATTTTTTATATTTATTTACTAGAGCAATATTATTTTTATATTCGATTTACTGGTTTTATATGATTTTTTAATCAAGTTACACGTTTAATAAACCTTTTCATATTCAATTTACTAATTAAATATTATTTTTATATTGAATTTACTACTTCAATTTTATTTTTCATATTCAATTTTCAAGTTTAATATTATTTTATATGAAATTTACTAGTTTAATATTATTTTTTTCATTCTATTTACTACTTTAATATTATATTTATATTCAATTTACTAGTCTAATATTATTTTTATTTACAATTTACTAGTTTAATATATTTTATATTCTATTTACTATTTTAATATTATTTCCTTTTCAATTTACTAGTTTAATATTATTTTTTCTAATGCAGTTTACTAGTTTAATATTATTTTCATATTCACTTTACTAGTGCAATATTATTTTCATATTCAATTTAATAGTTTAATATTATTTTTTAAATTATTTTACTAGTTTAATATTATTTTTTTATATTCTATTTACTACTTTAATATTATTTTATATTCAATTTACTTGCTTAATATTATTTTCTTCTAATGCAGTTTACTAGTTTAATATTATTTTTCATATTCACTTTACTAGTGCAATATTATTTTCATATCATATTTAATAGTTTAATATTATTTTATATATTCTATTTATTACTTTAATATTATTTCGTATTCAATTCAGTAGTTAATATTATTTTTTCTAATGCAGTTTACTAGCTTTATATTATTTTTTATATTCACTTTATTACTTCAATATTATTTTTCATATAAACTTGCCAGTTCAATATAATTTTTCATATAAACTTACTAGTTCAGTATTATTTTTTATATAAACTTTCTAGTTCAAAATTATTTTTCGTATTCGGTTTACTAGATCAATATTATCTTTTTATATTCACTTTACTAGTTCAATATTATTTTTCATCGTTAATTCAATAGTTCAATATTATTTTTAATATTCACTTTACTATTTCAATTTTATTTTTCATATACAATTTACTAGTAAAATTATTTTTTATATTCAATTTACTACTTTAATATTATTTTTAGATTCTATTTATACTTTAATATTATTTTCATATTACATTTACCAGTTTTGTATTTTTTTCTAATGCAGTTTACTGGTGTTATATTATTTTTCATATTCACTTTACTAGTGCAATATTCTTTTCATATTCACTTTACTAGCTTAATATTAGTTTTATATTAAATTTACTATTTTAATATTATGTTTATATTGTATTTACTACTTTGATATTATTTTTTATTCAATTTACTAGATTAATATCATGTTTTATAATGCAGTTTACTAGTTTAATATTATTTTAAATATTCACTTTAGTAGTGCATTAATATTTTCATATTTAATTGACTAGTTTAATATTATTTTACTATTCGATTTACTAGTTCAATATAAGTTTTTATATTCAATTTACGAATTTCTATATTAGTTTTTATATTCAATTTACTAGTTTTATATTTGTTTCATACTCAATTTACCAGTTTAATATTATTTTTTCATATTCAATTTACTAGTTTTGATTATTTTTTACATATTCAACTTAGAAGTTTTATTTGTTTTTCATATTTAAATTACTGATTTATATCAATTAAAATATTAAATTTACTAGTTTATATAATTTTATAATATTTAATTTACACATTTTATATTTTTATATTCAGTTTACTAGCGAAATATTATTTTTTTATATTCAATTTACTAGTATAATTTATTTTTTCATATTCAATTTACTAAATTATATTATTTTTCATTTTAAATTTACTAATTTTATTTATTTCTATTCACTTTACTAGTTAAATATTATTTTTTATATTCAATTTACTAGTTTATATTATTTGCACATATTAAATATTTTAGTTTTATATTATTTTTTTTCATATACAATTTACTAGTTTTATTTATTTTTTTCATATTCACTTTACTAGTTTTATTTATTTTTTTATATTAAATTTACTTGTTTTATTTATTTTTTAATATTTAAATTACTAGTTTTATTTATTTTTGTTCATATTCAATTTACTAGTTTTATTTATTTTTTCATATTCAATTTACTAGCTTTATTTTTTTTCATATTCAATTTTCTAGTTTTATTTATTTGTCATATTTAATTTACTAGTTTTATTTATGTTTTCACATTCAATTTACTAGTTTTATTTATTTATTAATATTTAATTTACTAGTTTTATTAATTTTTTTAATATTTAATTTACTAGTTTTATTTATTTTTTCATATTAAATTTACCAGTTTTATTTATTTTTTCATATTCAATTAACTAGTTTTATTTATTTTTTTCATATTAACTTTACTAGTTTTATTTATTTTTATATTAAATTTACTTGTTTTATTTATTTTTTAATATTTAATTTACTAGTTTTATTTATTTTTTCATATTCAATTTACTAGTTTTATTTATTTTTTCATATTCAATTTACTAGTTTTATTTATTTTTTCATATTTAATTTACTAGTTTTATTTATTTTTTCACATTCAATTTACTAGTTTTATTAATTTATTAATATTTAATTTACTAGTTTTATTTATTTTTTCATATTCAATTTACTAGTTTTATTTATTTTTCATATTCAATTTACTAGTTTTATTTATTTTTTCATATGCAATTCATTAAATTTATTAATTATTGTTTATACTAAATTTACTTGTTTACTTTATTTTTTCATATTTAATTTACTAGTTTTATTTATTTTTTCTTATTCAATTTACTAGTTTTAGTAATTTTTTCATATTTAATTTACAAGTTTTATTTATTTTTTTTACATTCAATTTACTAGTTTTATTAATTTTTTTCACATTCAATTAAGTAGTTTTATTTATTTTTTCATATGCAATTCACTAAATTTATTTAATTTTGTTTATACTAAATTTACTTGTTTCATTTATTTTTTCATATTCAATTTACTAGTTTTATTAATTTTTTCATATTCAATTTACTACTTTTATTTTTTTTCACATTCAATTTAATAGTTTTACTTATTTTTTTCACATACAATTTACTAGTTTTATTTATTTTTTCATATTCAATTTACTAGTTTTATTTATTTTTTCATATTTAATTTACTAGTTCTATTTATTTTTTCATATTCAATTTACTAGTTTTATTTATTTTTTCATATTCAATTTACTAGTTTTATTTATTTTTTCATATGCAATTTACTAGTTTTATTTATTTTTTCATATTCAATTAATTAGTTTTATTTATTTGTTCATATTCAATTTACTAGTTTTATTTATTTTTGTTCATATTTAATTTACTAGTTTTATTTATTTTTTTCACATTCAATTTACTAGTTTTATTTATTTTTTCACATTCAATTCACTAGTTTTATTTATTTTTTCATATTCACTGTACTAGTTTTATTAATTTTTTCATATTCAATTTACTAGTTTTATTTATTTTATCACATTCAATTTACTAGTTTTATTTATTTTTGTCCATATTCAATTTCCTTGTTTTATTTATTTTTTCACATTCAATTTACCAGTTTTATTTTTTCATATTAAATTCACTAGTTTTATTTATTTTTTCATATTTAATTTACTAGTTTAATTAGTTTTTGATATTCAATTTACTAGTTTTATTTGTTTTTTAACATACAATTTAATTGTTTTATTTTTTTCATATTCAATTAAATAGTTTTATTTATTTTTCACATTCAATTTACTAGTTTTATTTATTTTTTTCATATTCAATTTACTAGTTTTATTTATTTTTCATATTCAATTTACTAGTTTTATTTATTTTTTCATATTCAATTTACTAGTTTTATATTTTTGTTTCATATTAAATTTATTAGTTTTATTAAGTTTTTCACATTCAATTTACTAGTTTTATTTATTTTTTCACATTCAATTTACTAGTTCTATATTATTGTTTCATATTAAATTTACAAGTTTTATTGTTTTTTTCATATTCAATTTAATAGTTTTATTTATTTTTTCATATTCAATTTACTAGTTTTATATTATTGTTTCATATTAAATTTAATGGTTTTATTTATTGTTTATATTCAATTTACTAGTTTTATCTATTTTTTCATATTCAATTTACTAGTTTTATATTTTTGTTTAATATTCAATTTACTAGTTTTATCTTTTTTTCATTTTCAATTAACTAGTTTTATTTATTTTTTCATAGTCAATTTACTAGTTTTATCTATTCTTTCATATTCAATTCACTAGTTTTATTTATTTTTTATATTCAATTTACTAGTTTTATATAATTGTTTAATATTCAATTCACTAGTTTTATATTTTTGTTTCATATACAATTTACTAGTTTTATTTATTTGTTCATATAACATTTACTAGTTTTATTTATTTTTTCATATACAATTTACTAGTTTTATTTATTGTTTAACATTCAATTTACCAGTTTTATTTATTTTTTCATATTAAATTCACTAGTTTTATATATTTTTTCATATTCAATTTACTAGTTTTTTTTTATATTCAATTTACTAGTTTTATTTATTTTTCAAATTTAATTTACTTGTATTTTTATTTTTTCATATTCAATTTACTAGTTTTATGTATTTTTTCATATTCAATTTACTAGTTTTATTTATTGTTTCATATTCAATTTACTTGTTTTATTTTTTTTTTCATATTCAATTTACTAGTTTTTTGTATTTTTTCATATTCAATTTACTAGTTTTATGTATTTTTTTCATATTCAATTTACTAGTTTTATATTATTTTTTCATATTTAATTTACTAGTTTTATTTATTTTTTCATATTCAATTTACTAGTTTTATGTATTTTTTTCATATTCAATTTACTAGTTTTTTTTTCATTTTTTCATATTCAATTTACTCGTTTTATTTATTTTTTCATATTCAATTTACTAGATTTATTTATTTTTTCATATTCAATTTACTAGTTTTATTTTTTTTTTCATATTCAACTCACTAGTTTTATTTATTTTTTCATATTCAATTTACTAGTTTTATTTATTTTTATATTCAATTTACTAGTTTTATTTATTTTTTTTTTATATTCAATTTACTAGTTTTGTTTATGTTTTCATATTCAAGTTACTGGTGTTATTTTTTTATATGCAATTTGCTAGTTTTTTTTCAAATTCAATTTACTAGTTTTATTTATTTTTTCATATTGAATTTACTAGTTTTATTTATTTTTGTTCATATTCAATTAACTAGTTTTATTTTTTTTCACATTAAATTTAATAGTTTCATTTTTTTTTGTGTATCCAATTTACAAGTTTTTTTTTCATATTAAACTTACTAGTTTTATTTATGTTCTATATGCAATTCACTAGTTGTATTTATTTTTGGTAATATTCAATTTACTAGTTTTATTTTTTTTTCATATTCAATTTACTAGTTTTATTTATTTTTTTATATTCAATTCACTAGTTTTATATTATTTTTTCATATTCAATTCAGTAGTTTTATATTTTTGTTTAATATTCAATTTACTAGTTTTATTTATTTTTTCATATTCAATTCACTATTTTTATATTTTTGTTAAATAGTAAATTTACTAGTTTTATATTATTTTTTGTATTCAATTTACTAGTTTTATATTATTGTTTCATATTCAATTTACTAGTTTTATATTTTTTGTCATATTCAATTCACTAGTTTTATATTTTGGTTTCATATTCAATTTACTACTTAAATCTTATTTTTTGTATTCAATTTATTAGTTTTATATTATTGTTTCATATTCAACTTACTAGTTTTATATTATTTTTTCATATTAAATTCACTAGTTTTATATTTTTGTTTAATATTCAATTTACTAGTTTTATTTATTTTTCATATTCAATTTACTAGTTTTATATTATATTTTTCATATTCAATTTACTAGTTTTATTTATTTTTTTCACATTCAATTTACTAGTTTTATCTATTTTTTCATATTCAATTTACTAGTTTTATGTTTTTGTTTAATATTCAATTTACTAGTTTTATCTTTTTTTCATTTTCAATTAACTAGTTTTATTTATTTTTTCATAGTCAATTTACTAGTTTTATCTATTCTTTCATATTCAATTCACTAGTTTTATTTATTTTTTATATTCAATTTACTAGTTTTATATAATTGTTTAATATTCAATTCACTAGTTTTATATTTTTGTTTCATATACAATTTACTAGTTTTATTTATTTGTTCATATTACATTTACTAGTTTTATTTATTTTTTCATATACAATTTACTAGTTTTATTTATTGTTTAACATTCAATTTACCAGTTTTATTTATTTTTTCATATTAAATTCACTAGTTTTATATATTTTTTCATATTCAATTTACTAGTTTTTTTTATATTCAATTTACTAGTTTTATTTATTTTTCAAATTTAATTTACTTGTATTTTTATTTTTTCATATTCAATTTACTAGTTTTATGTATTTTTTCATATTCAATTTACTAGTTTTATTTATTGTTTCATATTCAATTTACTTGTTTTATTTTTTTTTTCATATTCAATTTACTAGTTTTTTGTATTTTTTCATATTCAATTTACTAGTTTTATGTATTTTTTTCATATTCAATTTACTAGTTTTATATTATTTTTTCATATTTAATTTACTAGTTTTATTTATTTTTTTCATATTCAATTTACTAGTTTTATGTATTTTTTTCATATTCAATTTACTATTTTTATTTATTTTTTCATATTCAATTTACTCGTTTTATTTATTTTTTGATATTCAATTTACTAGATTTATATATTTTTTCATATTCAATTTACTAGTTTTATTTTTTTTTTCATATTCAACTCACTAGTTTTATTTATTTTTTCATATTCAATTTACTAGTTTTATTTATTTTTATATTCAATTTACTAGTTTTATTTATTTTTTTTTTATATTCAATTTACTAGTTTTGTTTATGTTTTCATATTCAAGTTACTGGTGTTATTTTTTCATATGCAATTTACTAGTTTTTTTTCATATTCAATTTACTAGTTTTATTTATTTTTTCATATTGAATTTACTAGTTTTATTTATTTTTGTTCATATTCAATTAACTAGTTTTATTTTTTTCACATTAAATTTAATAGTTTCATTTTTTTTTGTGTATCCAATTTACAAGTTTTTTTTTCATATTAAACTCACTAGTTTTATTTATGTTCTATATGCAATTCACTAGTTGTATTTATTTTTGATAATATTCAATTTACTAGTTTTATTTTTTTTTCATATTCAATTTACTAGTTTTATTTATTTTTTTATATTCAATTCACTAGTTTTATATTATTTTTTCATATTCAATTCAGTAGTTTTATATTTTTGTTTAATATTCAATTTACTAGTTTTATTTATTTTTTCATATTCAATTCACTAGTTTTATATTTTTGTTTAATAGTAAATTTACTAGTTTTATATTATTTTTTGTATTCAATTTACTAGTTTTATATTATTGTTTCATATTCAATTTACTAGTTTTATATTTTTTTGTCATATTCAATTCACTAGTTTTATATTTTGGTTTCATATTCAATTTACTACTTAAATCTTATTTTTTGTATTCAATTTATTAGTTTTATATTATTGTTTCATATTCAACTTACTAGTTTTATATTATTTTTTCATATTAAATTCACTAGTTTTATATTTTTGTTTAATATTCAATTTACTAGTTTTATTTATTTTTCATATTCAATTTACTAGTTTTATATTATATTTTTCATATTCAATTTACTAGTTTTATTTATTTTTTTCACATTCAATTTACTAGTTTTATATTTTTGTTTAATATTCAATTTACTAGTTTAATATTTTTGTTTAATATTCTATTCACTAGTTTTATTTATTTTTTCATATTCAATTTACTAGTTTTATCTATTTTTTCATATTCAATTTACTAGTTTTATTTATTTTTTCATATTCAATTTACTAGTTTTATTTATTTTTTATATTCAATACATTAGTTTATATTATTTTTCATATTCAATTTACTAGTTTTATTAATTTTTTCATATTCAATTTACTAGTTTTTTTATTTTTTCATATTCAATTTACTAGTTTTATTTATTTTTTCATATTCAATTTACTAGTTTTATTTATTTTTTCATATTCAATTTACTAGTTTTATATTTTTGTTTCATATTAAATTTATTAGTTTTATTAAGTTTTTCACATTCAATTTACTAGTTTTATTTATTTTTTCACATTCAATTTACTAGTTCTATATTATTGTTTCATATTCAATTTACAAGTTTTATTGTTTTTTCATATTCAATTTAATAGTTTTATTTATTTTTACATATTCAATTTACTAGTTTTATATTATTGTTTCATATTAAATTTACTAGTTTTATTTATTTTTTATATTCAATTTACTAGTTTTATCTATTTTTTCATATTCAATTTACTAGTTTTATATTTTTGTTTAATATTCAATTTACTAGTTTTATCTAATTTTCATATTCAATTAACTAGTTTTATTTATTTTTTCATATTCAATTTACTAGTTTTATCTATACTTTCATATTCAATTCACTAGTTTTATTTATTTTTTATATTCAATTTACTAGTTTTATATAATTGTTTAATATTCAATTCACTAGTTTTATATTTTTGTTTCAGATACAATTTACTAGTTTTATTTATTTGTTCATATTACATTTACCAGTTTTATTTATTTTTTCATATACAATTTACTAGTTTTATTTATTGTTTAACATTCAATTTACCAGTTTTATTTATTTTTTCATATTAAATTCACTAGTTTTATATATTTTTTCATATTCAATTTACTAGTTTTTTTATATTCAATTTACTAGTTTTATTTATTTTTCAAATTTCATTTACTTGTATTTTTATTTTTTCATATTCAATTTACTAGTTTTATGTATTTTTTCATACTCAATTTACTAGTTTTATTTATTGTTTCATATTCAATTTACTTGTTTTATTTATTTTTTCATAAACAATTTACTAGTTTTTTGTATTTTTTCATATTCAATTTACTAGTTTTATGTATTTTTTTCATATTCAATTTACTAGTTTTTTATTATTTTTTCATATTCAATTTACTAGTTTTATTTATTTTTTCATATTCCATTTACTAGTTTTATGTATTTTTTCATATTCAATTTACTAGTTTTATTTATTTTTCATATTCAATTTACTCGTTTTATTTATTTTTTCATATTCAATTTACTAGTTTTATTTATTTTTTCATATTCAATTTACTAGATTTATTTATTTTTTCATATTCAATTTACTAGTTTTATTTTTTTTTTCATATTCAACTCACTAGTTTTATTTATTTTTTCATATTCAATTTACTAGTTTTATTTATTTTTATATTCAATTTACTAGTTTTATTTATTTTTTTTTATATTCAATTTACTAGTTTTGTTTATGTTTTCATATTCAATTTACTGGTGTAATTTGTTTTATATGCAATTTACTAGTTTTTTTTTCAAATTCAATTTACTAGTTTTATTTATTTTTTCATATTGAATTTACTAGTTTTATTTATTTTTGTTCATATTCAATTAACTAGTTTTATTTTTTTTCACATTCAATTTAATAGTTTCATTTATTTTTTGTGTATGCAATTTACAAGTTTTTTTTTCATATTAAACTCACTAGTTTTATTTATTTTCTATATGCAATTCACTAGTTTTATTTATTTTTGCAATATTCAATTTACTAGTTTTATTTTTTTTTCATATTCAATTTACTAGTTTTATTTATTTTTTATATTCAATTCACTAGTTTTATATTATTTTTTCATATTCAATTCACTGGTTTTATATTTTTGTTTAATATTCGATTTACTAGTTTTATTTATTTTTTCATATTCAATTCACTAGTTTTATATTTTTGTGTAATAGTCAATTTACTAGTTTTATATTATTTTTTGTATTCAATTTACTAGTTTTATATTATTGTTTCATATTCAATTTACTAGTTTTATATTTTTTTGTCATATTCAATTCACTAGTTTTATATTTTGGTTTCATATTCAATTTACTACTTAAATATTATTGTTTGTATTCAATTTATTAGTTTTATATTATTGTTTCATATTCAATTTACTAGTTTTATATTATTTTTTCATATTCAATTCACTAGTTTTATATTTTCGTTTAATATTCAATTTACTAGTTTTATTTATTTTTCATATTCAATTTACTAGTTTTATATTATATTTTTCATATTCAATTTACTAGTTTTATTTATTTTTTCATATTCAATTTACTAGTTTTATATTTTTGTTTAATATTCAATTTACTAGTTTAATATTTTTGTTTAATATTCTATTCACTAGTTTTATTTATTTTTTCATATTCAATTTACTAGTTTTATTTATTTTTTCATATTCAATTTACTAGTTTTATTTATTTTTTCATATTCAATTTACTAGTTTTATTTATGTTTTCATATTCAATTTACTAGTTTTATATATTTTTTTATGTTCAATTTACTAGTTTTATGTTTTTTTTCATATTCAATTTACTATTTTTATTTATTTTTTTCATATTCAATTCACTTGTTTTATATATTTTTTAATATACAATTTACTAGTTTTATTTATTTTTTTCATATTCAATTTACTATTTTTATTTATTTTTTCATATTCAATTTACTAGTTTTATTTATTTTTCATATTCAATTTACTAGTTTTATTTATTTTTTTTCATATTCAATTTACTAGTTTTATATTATATTTTTCATATTCAATTTACTAGTTTTATATATTTCTTTCATATTCAATTTTCTAGTTTTATATATTTTTTCATATTCAATTTACTAGTTTTATTTATTTTTGTTCATATTGAATTTACTAGTTTTATTTGTTTTTTCATATTCAATTTACTAGCTTTATTTTTTTTCATATTCAATTTTCTAGTTTTATTAATTTGTCATATTTAATTTACTAGTTTTATTTTTTTTTTCATATTCAATTTACTGGTTTTATATATTTTTTTCATATTCAATTTACTAGTTTTATTTATTTTTTTCATATTCAATTTACTAGTTTTATTTATTTTTTCATATTTAATGTACTAGTTTTATTTATTTTTTCATATTCAATTTACTAGTTTTATATATTTTTTGATGTTCAATTTACTAGTTTTATTTATTTTTTCATATTCAATTTACTATTTTTATTTATTTTTTCATATTCAATTCAATTGTTTTATATATTTTTTCATATACAATTTTCTAGTTTTATTTATTTTTTCATATTCAATTTACTAGTTTTATTTATTTTTTCATATTCAATTTACTAGTTTTTTTTATTTTTCATATTCAATTTACTAGCTTTATTTTTTTCATATTCAATTTACTAGTTTTATTAATTTTTCATATTTAATTTACTAGTTTTATTTATTTTTTCATATTCAATTTACTAGTTTTATTTATTTTTTCATATTCAATTTACTAGTTTTATATATTTTGTTCATATTCAATTTACTAGTTTTATATATTATTTTTCATATTCAATTTACTAGTTTTATATTATTTTTTCATATTCAATTCACTTGTTTTATATTTTTGTTTAATATTCAATATACTAGTTTTATATTATTTTTTGTATTCAATTTACTAGTTTTATATTATTGTTTCAGATTCAATTTACTAGTTGTATATTATTTTTTCATATTCAATTCACTAGTTTTATATTTTTGTTTAATATTAAATTTACTAGTTTTATTTATTTATCATATTGAATTTACTAGTTTTTTTTTTCATATTCAATTTACTAGTTTTATTTATTTTTTCATATTCAATTTACTAGTTTTATATTTTTGTTTAATATTCAATTTACTAGTTGTATATTTTTGTTTAATATTCAATTGACTAGTTTTATTTATTGTTTCATATTCAATTGACTAGTTTTATTTATTTTTTTTATTCAATTCATTAGTTTATATTATTTTTTAATATTCAATTTTCTAGTTTTATTTATTTTTTTATTCAATGCATTAGTTTGTATTATTTTTTCATATTCAATTTACTAGTTTTATTTATTTTGTCATATTCAATTTACTAGTTTTAGTAATTTTTTCATATTCAATGTACTAGTTTTTTTATTTTTTCATATTCAATTTACTAATTTTATTTATTTTTTCATATTCAATTAACTAGTTTTATTTATTTTGAATATTCAAGTTATTGTTATATTAATTTATTCATATTTAAATTACTTGTTTCATTTTTTATTCATATTCAGTTCACCAGTTTTATTTTCCAGTTTAGTTTTATTTTTCATATTCAATTCACTTGTTTTAGTTATTGTTTTATATTCAATTTACTAGTTTTATTTATTTTTTTATATTCAATTTACTAGTTTTATTTGTGTTTCATATTCAATTTACTAATTTTAGTTATTTTTTCATATTCAATTTACTAGTTTTATTTATTTTTCATATTCAATTTACTAGTTTTATTTATTTTTTCATATTCAATTTACTAGTTTTATTCATTTTTCATATTCAATTTACTAGGTTTATTTATTTTTCATATTCAATTTACTAGTTTTATTTATTTTTCATATTCAATTTACTAGTTTTATTTATTTTTTTATATTAAATTTACTAATTTTATTTATTTTTTCATATTCAATTTACTAGTTTTATTTATATTTCATATTCAATTTACTAGTTTTATTTATTTTTTCATATTCAATTTACTAGTTTTATTTATTTTGAATATTCAATTTACTAGTTGTATTTATTTTTTCATATTCAATTTACTTGTTTTATATATTTTTTTCATATTCAATTTAGTAGTTTTATATATTATTTTTCATATTCAATTTACTAGTTTTATTTATTTTTTCATATTCAATTTACTAGTTTTATTTATTTTTTCATATTCAATTTACTACTTTTTTTTATTTTTTAATATTCAATTTACTAGTTTTATTTATTTTTTCATATTCAATTTACTAGTTTTATATATTTTTTTCATATTCAATTTACTAGTTTTATATATTTTTTCATATTCAATTTACTAGTTTTATTTATTTTTTCATATTCAATTTACTAGTTTTATTTATTTTTCATATTCAATTTACTAGTTTTATTTATGTTTTCATATTCAATTTACTAGTTTTATATATTTTCTCATGTTCAATTTACTAGTTTTATTTTTTTTTCATATTTAATTTACTATTTTTATTTTTTTTTTCATATTCAATTCACTTGTTTTATATATTTTTTAATATACAATTTACTAGTTGTATTTATTTTTTTCATATTAAATTTACTAATTTTATTTATTTTTTCATATTCAATTTACTAGTTTTCTTTATTTTTCATATTCAATTTACTAGTTTTATATTATATTTTTCATATTCAATTTACTAGTTTTATATATTTTTTCATATTCAATTTTCTAGTTTTATATATTTCTTCATATTCAATTTACTAGTTTTATTTATTTTTGTTCATATTCAATTTACTAGTTTTATTTATTTTTTCATATTCAATTTACTAGCTTTATTTTTTTTCATATTCAATTTTCTAGTTTTATTTATCCGTCATATTTAATTTACTAGTTTTATTTATTTTTTCATATTCAATTTACTGGTTTTATATATTTTTTTCATATTCAATTTACTAGTTTTATTTATTTTTTTCATATGCAATTTACTAGTTTTATTTATTTTTTCATATTTAATGTACTAGTTTTATTTTTTTTTTCATATTCAATTTACTAGTTTTATATATTTTTTGATGTTCAATTTACTAGTTTTATTTATTTTTTCATATCTAATTTACTATTTTTTTTTATTTTTTCATATTCAATTCAATTGTTTTATATATTTTTTCATATACAATTTTCTAGTTTTATATATTTTTTCATATACAATTTTCTAGTTTTATTTATTTTTTCATATTTAATTTACTAGTTTTATTTATTTTTCATATTTAATTTACTAGTTTTATTTATTTTTTCATAATCAATTTACTAGTTTTATTTATTTTTTCATATTCAATTTACTAGTTTTATATATTTTTTTCATATCCAATTTACTAGTTTTATATATTATTTTTCATATTCAATTCACTAGTTTTATTTATTTTTTCATATTCAATTTACTAGTTTTATTTATTTTTTCATATTCAATTAACTAGTTTTATTTATTTTTTTCATATTCACTTTACTAGTTTTATTTATGTTTTATATTAAATTTACTTGTTTTATATCTTTTTTAATATTTAATTTACTTGTTTTATTTATTTTTTCATATTCAATTTACTAGTTTTATTTATTTTTTCATATTCAATTTACTAGTTTTATTTATTTTTTCATATTTAATTTACTAGTTTTATTTATTTTTTCACATTCAATTTACTAGTTTTATTAATTTATTAATATTTAATTTACTAGTTTTATTTATTTTTACATATTCAATTCATTTGTTTTATATATTTTTTCACATACAATTTACTAGTGTTATTTATTTTTTTCATATTCAATTTACTAGTTTTATTTATTTTTTCATATTCAATTTACTAGTTTTATTTATTTTTCATATTTAATTTACTAGTTTTATTTATTTTTTCATATTCAATTTACTAGTTTTATATTATATTTTTCATATTCAATTTACTGGTTTTATATATGTTTATTCATATTCAATTTTCTAGTTTTATATATTTTTTCATATTCTATTTACTCGTGTGATGTATTTTTGTTTATATTCAATTTACTAGTTTTATTTATTTTTTCATATTACATTTACTAGTTTTATGTATTTTTTCATATTCAATTTACTAGCTTTATTTTTTTCATATTCAATTTTCTAGTTTTATTTATTTTTCATATTTAATTTACTAGTTTTATTTATTTTTTCATATTCAATTTACTGGTTTTATATATTTTTTTCATATTCAATTTACTAGTTTTATTTATTTTTTTCATATTCAATTTACTAGTTTTATTTATTTTTTCATATTCAATTTACTACTTTTATTTATTTTTTCATATTCAATTTACTAGTTTTATATATTTTTTCATATTCAATTTACTAGTTTTATTTATGTTTTCATATTCAATTTACTATTTTTATTTATTTTTTCATATTCAATTCACTTGTTTTATATCTTTTTCTATATACAATTTTCTAGTTTAATTTATTTTTTCATATTCAAGTTACTAGTTTTATTTATTTTTTCATATTAAATTTACTAGTTTTATTTATTTTTTATATTTAATTTACTAGTTTAATTTATTTATTCATATTCAATGCAATAGTTTTATATATTTTTTCATATTCAATTTACTAGTTTTATATTATATTTTTCATATTCAATTTACTAGTTTTATATATTTTTTCATATTCAATTTACTAGTTTTATTTATTTTTTCATATTCAATTTACTAGTTTTATTTATTGCTTCATATTCAATTTACTAGTTGTATATATTTTTTCACATTCAATTTACTAGTTTTATTTTTCTTTTCATATACAATTTACTAGTTTTATTTATTTTTTCATATTGAATTTACTAGTTTTATTTGTTTTTCATATTGAATTTACTAGTTTTATTTATTTTTTCATATACAATTTACTAGTTTTGTTTATTTTTTCATAGTAAATTTACTAGTTTTATTTATTTTTTCATATTGAATTTACTAGTTTTATTTATTTTTTCATATACAATTTACTAGTTTTGTTTATTTTTTCATATTAAATTTACTAGTTTTATTTATTTTTTCATATTCCATTTACTAGTTTTATTTATTTTTCATATTTAATTTACTAGTTTTATTCATTTTTTCATATTCAATTTACTAGTTTTATATATTTTTTTCATATTCAATTTTCTAGTTTTATATATTTTTTCATATTCAATTTACTCGTTTTATTTATTTTTGTTTATATTCAATTTACTAGTTTTATTTATTTTTTCATATTCTATTAACTAGTTTTATGTATTTTTTCATATTCAATTTACTAGCTTTATTTTTTTCATATTCAATTTTCTAGTTTTATTTATTTTTCATATTTAATTTACTAGTTTTATTTATTTTTTCATATTCAATTTACTGGTTTTATATATTTTTTTCATATTCAATTTACTAGTTTTATTTATTTTTTTCATATTCAATTTACTAGTTTTATTTATTTTTTCATATTCAATTTACTACTTTTTTTTTTTTTATATCTAATTTACTAGTTTTATATATTTTTTCATATTCAATTTACTAGTTTTATTTATTTTTTCATATTCAATTTACTATTTTTTTTATTTTTTCATATTCAATTCACTTGTTTTATATCTTTTTCTATATACAATTTTCTAGTTTAATTTAGTTTTTCATATTCAATTTACTCGTTTTTTTTTTTTCATATTCAATTTACTAGTTTTATTTATTTTTCACATTTAATTTACTAGTTTCATTTATTTTTTCATATTCAATGCAATAGTTTTATATATTTTTTCATATTCAATTTACTAGTTTTATATTTTTCATATTCAATTTACTAGTTTTATATATTTTTTCATATTCAATTTACTAGTTTTATTTATTTTTTCATATTCAATTTACTAGTTTTATTTATTGCTTCATATTCAATTTACTAGTTGTATATATTTTTTCACATTCAATTTACTAGTTTTATTTTTTTTTAATATAAAATTTACTAGTTTTATTTATTTTTTCATATTGAATTTACTAGTTTTATTTTTTTTCATATTGAATTTACTAGTTTTATTTATTTTTTCATATACAATTTACTAGTTTTGTTACTTTTTTCATATTAAATTTACTAGTTTTATTTATTTTTTCATATTGAATTTACTAGTTTTATTTATTTTTTCATATACAATTTACTTGTTTTATATATTTTTTTCATATTAAATTTACTAGTTTTGTTTATTTTTTCATATTAAATTTACTAGTTTTATTTATTTTTTCGTATTCAATTTACTAGTTTTATTTATTTTTCATATTTAATTTACTAGTTTTATTCATTTTTTCATATTCAATTTACTAGTTTTATATAATAATTTTTATATTCAATTTAACATTTTTATATATTTTTTTTCATATTCAATTTTCTAGTTTTATATATTTTTTCATATTCAATTTACTCGTTTTATTTATTTTTGTTTATATTCAATTTACTAGTTTTATTTATTTTTTCATATTCAATTAACTAGTTTTATTTATTTTTTCATATTCAATTTACTGGTTTTATATATTTTTTTCATATTCAATTTACTAGTTTTTTTATTTTTTTCATATTCAATTTACTAGTTTTATTTATGTTTTCATATTCAATTTACTACTTTTATTTATTTTTTTATATCTAATTTACTAGTTTTATATATTTTTTCATATTCAATTTACTAGTTTTATTTATTTTTTCATATTCAATTTACTATTTTTATTTATTTTTTCATATTCAATTCACTTGTTTTATATCTTTTTCTATATACCATTTTCTAGTTTTATTTAGTTTTTCATATTCAATTTACTAGTTTTATTTATTTTTCTATATTCAATTTACTAGTTTTATTTATTTTTCATATTTAATTTACTAGTTTTATTTATTTTTTCATATTCAATGCAATAGTTTTATATATTTTTCATATTCAATTTACTAGTTTTATATTATATTTTTCATATTCAATTTACTAGTTTTATATATTTTTTCATATTCAATTTACTAGTTTTATTTATTTTTTCATATTCAATTTACTAGTTTTATTTATTGCTTCATATTCAATTTACTTGTTGTATATATTTTTTCACATTCAATTTACTAGTTTTATTTTTTTTTTCATATACAATTTACTAGTTTTATTTATTTTTTCATATTGAATTTACTAGTTTTATTTTTTTTTCATATTGAATTTACTAGTTTTATTTATTTTTTCATATACAATTTACTAGTTTTGTTTATTTTTTCATATTAAATTTACTAGTTTTATTTATTTTTTCATATTGACTTTACTAGTTTTATTTATTTTGTCATATACAATTTACTAGTTTTGTTTATTTTTTCATATTAAATTTACTCGTTTCATTTTTTTTTTCATATTCAATTTACTAGTTTTATTTATTTTTTCATATTGAATTTACAAGTTTTATTTATTTTTTCATATTGAATTTACTAGTTTTATTTATGTTTTCATATTCACTTGACTAGTTGAATATTTTTCTATATTTAACTTATTAGTTTTATATTATTTTTTTACATTCAATTTACTAGTTCTATAATGTTTTTCACATTCAATTTACTAGTTTTCTATTATTTTTTTCATATTCAATTTACTAGTTTTATATACTTTTTTCATATTCAATTTACTAGTTTTATATTATTGTTTCATCTTCAATTTACTATCATGTTTGTGGAGCATTTTCTATACTTAATAAGATCCGTGTATTTTGATTTAAATCATCTGAAGTCATATTTCGCGAAGGTGAAACATCGGCTGTTTGAATCATTTCATTGGAGCATATCATGTGCTTTTCTGTCTGTCGTGATGAACTTTGCTAAACATCCGACACGATTTGTATTATTTTGCTAGTTTTATATTATTTTGTATATTTTTATATTAAGAGGTATTTTCGCAGCGTTTCAAACTATGTAATATCTGCCCTTCTTCATGTGTCTCTTCTCCAAGACTGGTATCTTATTGTCGAACAAAATTATCAACACAGAAATTAGAACAGAACGCTGAATTTATTCTATGAGGTAGAAACATATCTGCAGAAACATAGTCGACTTTAAGGTCGCCCGAACCGATCTCAGTTAATAACCTGTTATTCATATAAATGTTTTCCGCTTGCCAAACAAGACTTCCGGAAAGAAAATATGTAAAACATTTGTACAAATCTTATATTTATTAAAATTTATTTACAAAAATAAGTATGGAATTCTATTGTTTTGCTGTTTATTTTTTTTGCAAAATAAAATTCAGTGTTTTTCAATAATTTGAATTTGTTTTTTAGTATTATATAAATATATTACTTTATTAATATTGATTTAAAAAAATTTTGTTAGAAAAAATAGAAGGAAAGTTTCTTTTGCATTATTTAAAAATATTTTTGAAAAAACAAATAGAAAAAAACTTTAACAAACATAATATATGCGAATTTTATCTAAAATATTGCGGAAGTAACATCTTTCACTCTGTGACGCCAAAGAAACTCATGCATGTAACTGTCAAGATTTTCGGCACTAATTCCTCGTGTTCCTCGGAATTTGCTTTTGCAATTACTTCCCTGAGCCTTCCACACAATTGGTATGTATAATTCTGTCTTTAGGTCCTCAAAATTGTACTTATGATTTATGCACAGCGTAGGCCATTGTAAGCTCACCAGCCATGTTATTATTCGTGTATCAGGCGTATTTAAAATTAAGCCATGGCGGGACAGCCATAGTAAAGTCCATTTCTTTCTATAAATTTCGCCGATTAAAGTTTGTAAAAATCACTTTATCTGCAGTTAGAACTT
This sequence comes from Euprymna scolopes, assembly GCF_053919585.1. Classification (NCBI taxonomy): domain Eukaryota; kingdom Metazoa; phylum Mollusca; class Cephalopoda; order Sepiida; family Sepiolidae; genus Euprymna; species Euprymna scolopes. Next base: position 89,998,134 of record NC_136503.1, on the reverse strand, counting down.
TCTGAACAATGCGAAGAACTAGCGCCGAAAATTTCGGAAGTTATTCGCAGGAGTTCTTGTTGTGGCGCCAGATAATACGATAATGTTTTACATGACACCCGCGTGTTTGTTAAGTTTTATTTTCAAAAATATATTTTCATAATACAAAAGAAAAACAATTAATAAAAAAAACATGTTATTATATTTTTCTAAAAACTATAAAGAAATCAATAAATAAAATAATATATTTTTTAATACTAAAAACAAATTCTAACCAATGAAACCAATAATTTTTTAATACTAAAAACAAATTCTAACCAATGAAAAACATAGTATTCTATTTTTCAAAAATAAACAGACAGTAAAACAGAAGAACTTTTCTTATTATTGATGCAGACTGCAATAAAGTATTATTTATTTTTGTCAATATATTGATATTTAAAACATAAAAATGAGTACACAAATTCCATATATCTTCTGCCATGCAAAATTGCTTATTTATTTTAAACTAAAAAAGGAAGTCCGGTTTGGTAAGCGGAACAGTTTTACATCAATACCAGATTTTCACCTGACACTGGTACAGGCGAACTATGCTTCTACATCACCAGGTCGCATGCTCTTGTTCCGCCTGTTGTGATCGGTAAAAGTCTTACGTAATTCACAATTTCATTCTGCATATGATCCGAATAGAGGATTAAATCTTAAACTTCCTGAAAAATGTTACTTACAACAAGTGTGAACTATTACTTTATCCATTACGCTACGTGTTCATCCACAAGTACTCTTGGCCAAATGTATAAGAAAGCACCTAATTCACATGTGTTTGTTTGTAAAACCTAAAATGTGTATGGTAATGGCAAAATAATAAATCTGTTTAATTCAATATAATAATAATAATAATAATAATAATAATAATAATAATAATAATAATAATAATAATAATAATAGTCCGATGTGATATATGGCATAATCACATTGGTTTTTTTAGATCACGTAAGTTAAGCAACGTTGATTATGGTCAGTACCAGATAAAGCGTTGTACGTAGGATTATGTCGAAACCTCTCTGTAAGAACTGTGAAATCTTGTTTATGTATACAAGACACAAAACCGGTAAGAATATTTTCATCAGCTTTTTCCTTTGATACTATGTGATGCGGATGCGGCAACACTAAAAGCATGTTTAAAAAAAGCGGAGTGGCTATGTAAGATAAAGGATGATTGCAAATTCCAAAGTAATTTTCATGGAGAACGTTTAAAACAAAAAAAGATCACTTCATAGACAGAAACAGATGTAGAAAGACGTTTTGAAGAGCAAAGTTGAGAAAGTTGCACTAAATAAGGCAACTGCTTTACTGAATCAAAAATGTTTGTGTCTGTCGCATGGTTGAAAAGTATGAAGAAGCTTTCAACAAAGCTACATGTTTTCATCAAAACACATCGTGTTTAGAGTTATCGCACGCATTTCTACCAAACATCACGCCCAAGAAGAGAAATGAGGCGATCAACAGTTTCTATGATAAAACCCTATTAGATTGTGAAGAGAAGGAGCATGTGATCTCACTCTTTCTTATCTGCCTCTATTGTTCAAGCAACTAGAAAGATCTCGACGAATAATTATGCGAAGGACTTCGTAAGAAAATGAGAGACTGTAATATAACCACATGCTTTATAGATGCGAAAAGAATACGTACAGGAAAGACATCTGCACAAGTAAGCGTTTGCTATGACATTAATTCCGTTCAAATCATGACTGACGTAGGCGAATCGTCGTCGAAAACTCTAAATTCTCAAATAAAAATCAACAATTCAAAACTTTATGTATTCACTATTGTTTTTTGCGTTTTATCTTAATTCGATTCTAAATCTTTGTATATAGAAAATACATTTCTTACGATAAAAATTATATAAACATATATACATACATATAGAGAGAGAAAGAGAGGGGGAAAGTAAGCAAAAGGAAGGTAGGATATTTGTTGATATTTAACGATAATAAAATTCAGCATACAGCATCAGTTGTAATTTCGTATACAGATCTGACTGATACAGAGATGTAGCTGTAGTATACAGATCTGATTGATACAGAGATGTAGCTGTAGTATACAGATCTGATTGATACAAAGATGTAGTTGTAGTATACAGATCTGATTGATACAGAAATGTAGCTGTAGTATACAGATCTGATTGATACAGAAATGTAGCTGTGGTAGACAGATCTGATTTATACAGAAATGTAGCTGTAGTATACAGATCTGATTGATACAGAGATATAGCTGTAGTATACAGATCTGATTGATACAGAAATGTAGCTGTAGTATACAGATCTGATTGATACAGAAATGTAGATGTGGTAGACAGATCTGATTTATACAGAGATGTAGCTGTAGTATACAGATCTGATTGATACAGAAATGTAGATGTAGTATACAGATCTGATTGATACAGAGATGTAGCTGTAGTATACAGATCTGATTGATACAGAGATGTAGCTGTAGTATACAGATCTGATTGATACAGAGATGTAGATGTAGTATACAGATCTGATTGATACAGAAATGTAGCTGTAGTATACAGATCTGATTGATACAGAGATGTAGCTGTAGTATACAGATCTGATTGATACAGAGATGTAGCTGTAGTATACAGATCTGATTGATACAGAGATGTAGCTGTAGTATACAGATCTGATTGATACAGAGATGTAGCTGTAGTATACAGATCTGATTGATACAGAGATGTAGCTGTAGTATACAGATCTGATTGATACAGAGATGTAGCTGTAGTATACAGATCTGATTGATACAGAGATGTAGCTGTAGTATACAGATCTGATTGATGCAGAGATGTAGCTGTAGTATACAGATCTGATTGATACAGAAATGTAGATGTGGTAGACAGATCTGATTTATACAGAAATGTAGCTGTAGTATACAGATCTGATTCTTACAGAGATGTAGCTGTAGTATACAGATCTGATTGATACAGAGATATAGCTGTAGTATACAGATCTTATTGATACAGAAATGTAGCTGTAGTATACAGATCTGATTGATACAGAAATGTAGTTGCAGTATACAGATCTGATTGATACAGAAATGTAGCTGTAGTATACAGATCTGGTTGATACAGAGATGTAGCTGTAGTATACAGATCTGATTGATACAGAGATGTAGCTGTAGTATACAGATCTGATTGATACAGAGATGTAGCTGTAGTATACAGATCTGATTGATACAGAGATGTAGCTGTAGTATACAGATCTGATTGATACAGAGATGTAGATGTAGTATACAGATCTGATTGATACAGAGATGTAGATGTAGTATACAGATCTGATTGATACAGAGATGTAGCTGTAGTATACAGATCTGATTGATACAGAGATGTAGCTGTAGTATACAGATCTGATTGATACAGAGATGTAGCTGTAGTATACAGATCTGATTGATACAGAAATGTAGATGTGGTAGACAGATCTGATTTATACAGAAATGTAGCTGTGGTATACAGATCTGATTGATACAGAGATGTAGCTGTAGTATACAGATCTGATTGGTACAGAGATATAGTTGTAGTATACAGATCTTATTGATACAGAAATGTAGCTGTAGTATACAGATCTGATTGATACAGAAATGTAGTTGCAGTATACAGATCTGATTGATACAGAAATGTAGCTGTAGTATACAGATCTGATTGATACAGAGATGTAGCTGTAGTATACAGATCTGATTGATACAGAAATGTAATTGTAGTATACAGATCTGATTGATACAGAAATGTAGCTGTAGTATACAGATCTGATTGATACAGAAATGTAGATGTGGTAGACAGATCTGATTTATACAGAGATGTAGCTGTAGTATACAGATCTGATTGATACAGAAATGTAGATGTAGTATACAGATCTGATTGATACAGAGATGTAGCTGTAGTATACAGATCTGATTGATACAGAGATGTAGCTGTAGTATACAGATCTGATTGATACAGAGATGTAGCTGTAGTATACAGATCTGATTGATACAGAGATGTAGATGTAGTATACAGATCTGATTGATACAGAAATGTAGCTGTAGTATACAGATCTGATTGATACAGAGATGTAGCTGTAGTATACAGATCTGATTGATACAGAGATGTAGCTGTAGTATACAGATCTGATTGATACAGAGATGTAGCTGTAGTATACAGATCTGATTGATACAGAGATGTAGCTGTAGTATACAGATCTGATTGATAAAGAGATGTAGCTGTAGTATACAGATCTGATTGATACAGAGATGTAGCTGTAGTATACAGATCTGATTGATACAGAGATGTAGCTGTAGTATACAGATCTGATTGATGCAGAGATGTAGCTGTAGTATACAGATCTGATTGATACAGAAATGTAGATGTGGTAGACAGATCTGATTTATACAGAAATGTAGCTGTAGTATACAGATCTGATTCTTACAGAGATGTAGCTGTAGTATACAGATCTGATTGATACAGAGATATAGCTGTAGTATACAGATCTTATTGATACAGAAATGTAGCTGTAGTATACAGATCTGATTGATACAGAAATGTAGTTGCAGTATACAGATCTGATTGATACAGAAATGTAGCTGTAGTATACAGATCTGGTTGATACAGAGATGTAGCTGTAGTATACAGATCTGATTGATACAGAGATGTAGCTGTAGTATACAGATCTGATTGATACAGAGATGTAGCTGTAGTATACAGATCTGATTGATACAGAGATGTAGCTGTAGTATACAGATCTGATTGATACAGAGATGTAGATGTAGTATACAGATCTGATTGATACAGAGATGTATATGTAGTATACAGATCTGATTGATACAGAGATGTAGCTGTAGTATACAGATCTGATTGATACAGAGATGTAGCTGTAGTATACAGATCTGATTGATACAGAGATGTAGCTGTAGTATACAGATCTGATTGATACAGAAATGTAGATGTGGTAGACAGATCTGATTTATACAGAAATGTAGCTGTGGTATACAGATCTGATTGATACAGAGATGTAGCTGTAGTATACAGATCTGATTGGTACAGAGATATAGTTGTAGTATACAGATCTTATTGATACAGAAATGTAGCTGTAGTATACAGATCTGATTGATACAGAAATGTAGTTGCAGTATACAGATCTGATTGATACAGAAATGTAGCTGTAGTATACAGATCTGATTGATACAGAGATGTAGCTGTAGTATACAGATCTGATTGATACAGAAATGTAATTGTAGTATACAGATCTGATTGATACAGAGATCGGTGAAAGCAAATTACCTCTAGCCTACATTTTCGAACGTAAGCAAACAGATATATGCAAATAATTTTTATTTATTTTATAAAACAGTTACCTACTTACACGTGTTTCGCCGTATCGACAGCTCTTCCACGTATCCGACTATTGCCGGGTTCGAACCTCAGACCATGGATCTTATGGTCGAGTGTGAATACCGTTACTCTACGGCGCCCCGTTGTAATTACGTTAATTATCGTTAAAAGTGTTTTATAAATAAATAAATGAATAATCTATATAATTATAAAACTCAAATGACCTTGTAACGGGTGTTGTAACATCCGGTTTACGACTTCCGGTTGCGCATGCTAACATCAACATAAACCCATCACAGCGTAAACAAATAAACACAAATCGCTGGACCGGTTTCGTTCGAACAAGGGGACGGCCTTAGAAAAGCGAGTATCTTAAATTTATTGAATAAAAAACTTAAAGATATGGGAAGCAAACGCAAAACGTGATTACAAATAATACGTATAATCATTGACCTCTTTCATATATACGATATATATTATACTAAATAATCAATGTTACAATAAAACGTATTGTTTTACTGTGTACGTTTTCTGTGTCCCCATTTTTTCGCGTTAAAATTATCCAAATAAACAATTGTTAATACTTTCTGCTTCTTGTTAAACATTGTTCATTATTGTCATTTTAACGAAGTTTTCTTACAAATAAATCTAATTTAACCCGTTGACAAACATAAGTGCATTTTACAACGTCGATTTACTCACCGCCTTCATTTTTATATTTGTTCTCCATTTTTAATACGCCTTTCTTAAAAACATTCATACATTTTCTTCTACACAACCAACATAAATAAATAACCCTGAAAATATGTTTTTTTAAAATTTACAAATAAATAATCAACGAGATAATAAAACGTATTGTTTTACTGTACGTTTTCAGCGTCCCAATTCTTTTTTTTTCGCGTTTAAATTAAAAGATATATCAAAATTTGGATTGAACTTTAAGTATTATGGTATCTGTTCTGTGCACATTTACCTATACTTCAAGGGCTGCAAGTTTTTTTTTTCAAAAATAAACAATTATAAACAGAACGACTCATAGAAATCTATCTATATATTTTTTCATTTTAATATACTTTCATAGAAATATTTCTGCTATGTCACAAAAAGCTATTTTCTTTATGTCACAAGTGCCACGCTCATACATTAATTCCATAGCTAATATAACATACTGACCCAACGGGTCACGAGTAGTCTAGTCTAGTAAATATATATATATATATATATTTATATATATATATATATATATATATATATATATATATATATATATATATTTGTTTGTTTAGGTCCCAAAATATTGGCTTTCACCGATCCTCTTGGAGGAGGCGTTGTATACCGATCATAATTATCCTTAAAATCAACACAAATCAACATAATTTAAAAAGCGATAAAATTAGCATTTAATTTGAACTCAGACGCCGTTGTATAACGTAATCCGCGCTCGACTATAACTATCAGCTACGCTGAAGAGCCATAAATATGGCGAAACACGTGTGCGCAAGAAAGAGAGAGAAAGAGATAGAGAAATATTGGTGATTGTCAAAAACTTAAGCTAATATCAAAGTTAAAAAAGAGATTCAAAATACAGCGAGTGAAAGTCGCGTTAATTTGCTTTCCATGATGAATGATGTGGATAATTTCAGCGGACAGTCTTGTCACGTGGAATAATTGCTATTCTTTTCCCGCGAAGTCTGTATCAATAGAAACGAAATAGATTTCTGACCCACGGGACGGGGGAGGGAAAGGGATAGATCAGATAAATCACGAAACAAAAACTGATTCGCTTTCAAGATACGTCTGTTGAATCCCTGCCTTTAACGATAGAAATCTGCTGAATTATGCATGACAGACTAACGGAATTTCTATTTTATACTTAAGCATAACTAACTGACAAAACAACTATTCCAAACTTATGGATGACACACTTATGAAAGTGCTATTTTATACTAAACTCTGACAAACTGACGGACATAGTCTCTTTTAAAGATATTTTGGCTTATCTGAAATAAAATGCATCTGCGCGTTTAGCAAAGAAAATGCGATTTGAAACAGGATCGTGACAAACAGACCGACATACCAAACAACGAAAGAGGCCTCTCATAGTGATTTCAGAGACGCATCTAATGAAGCACACTTTGTCAGCAGACAAAAACTACAAATCAAAGCAGTGGACATTTTGGCGACTTCATTAAAGATGGCGACGTCGTCCTAATTACAATGCTTTCTTCTTAACAGTCGATAATAATTAGTCTTAGAAAAAACGCCTTATCGTTAGAATCCACTGGTAATTTGAAAGGGGAGATAATCGCTATGCATTACCACATCTATAATTACGCATTAATACATTTCCTATGTACATACCATACAATTCTGATTCGGCGAAGGTATTTTTTCTTTTCTGACAATAACCTCTATATATTTTTTATTTACTTTTAATAAATCGTTGTCAATAATATGCTGTAAATGCTTTCGGAATGTTTTTGTGATTATCGAATATTTTTGTTTTATGGTGACTCAAAGTGAATATCAACATGGCTTAATGTATCGAATAATCTACTGTTCATTGTATCCTAGCAATAATTATATTTACTGCGTTCTACTGCAGAACATGGTATCAGTTTGCAATGAGGAATAAATCTCCTACCCCAGAAAGAGGTAATCTAGATGGATACAAAATTTGTCCTGATCAGAACCGTCGACACTACTTAATAATCCGACCAGTGATGAATCAATACCCTCCCCAAATAATCGAACAGAATCATATGTCACTCCGATATGAGTTCTATGCAATTTAGATCGTATATGCTTTTAGATCGATTCTTCGCGTTTGTTACACGTAGTTTGTTTTTAATAAATATTATTTGGAGGGCTATTTTATCATTGATCAAGTTCCCCTATTTAATTTCCTTTTTACGTTTGTTTTTAACTCCAAACATTAAAACGGGGCAGTCATGATGGCATAGTCGCATCGGATCAGGCGATAGGCAATAAGTCCGTCCTCTCCGAAAATAGGAGGTAATTCCTGGGATGGTTTTGTCCTTGGACCGAGCATATACTATACTTCGATCTTAGCATCAACGCTTAAATTTTATGGTGTGTTCGAAATATGAGGTCAATGTTTAGATTAGATTGTTTACAGTGATTAAAAATCGATGTTCTTTGGACTGTCACGAAGACGTTTCAACTAACATTCTCATGATTAAACGCACACTTGTCATGGATGCATGTTAAACTACTCAAGTTTATTTGTACCTTCGTTTTGTTCGAATTGTGAGATACATAAAAGAGGTCGAAAATCACAAATAAAATTAATTAAACGTTAAAAATGTTAAAAGTTCCAATTGAAAAAAAGATGAATTCTCAGGGTAAACAGATCATAGATAAAATGTTTGTATGTAAAATACAAACAACATACATTGAATGGGAACTATTTTCAAAGCGAATATAAGAAATTATCAAATAAAATTGTTGTAAGATCATCAAAGCGACGGAACTCTGAACATACTAGGCTAACAAAATCTAATCTCAGAAAGCGTTCTTAGACTATAATAAATGTTAATTTAATTCTGCAAATTTCAATCAATACACTATTAAAAAAAACAGAAATGTTTGCCCAACTATGCGGAAATTGCAGAACACATACCGATATTTTATAATTGGTGGACAGTAGTGGATCTACAAACACCATATAAAGGTTGCCGGCTTCGTAGCAAAGATACGTATATTTATATTATTAAATTACATGACGAAAATTTCTCTCTCAATTCTATAACTAGCTAGAAATTTGAAATAGCATTTCTGAAAAAAAAACTGAGAAATTAACAAGTAAAACATACACTGCTTTTCATCATACGGCATATGCAATTCGAGAACTAAATGTTGTCTAAAAATGTTGAACATGCTACATGCAAGTTTTAAACATATCAACTTTGGGCAAGGTTTGGCCAATGTTGGTAACTTAGCGAAGATGTCTATACCTCAATGTTTGAATGCAAGAAAAATATTATCAGTATTAGAACTGAGCTTATCACTTAATAATCAACATATTGAGAAATTTACAAGAAACTTACTGGGATGAAATTACAAGGTTGCAACAGTTAAATTATTTAAGTTTAACATAGTTGTAACAGAGAACGATGTTAATCAGTGCAATAGTCTTTCCTGTTATTTTATACTTAGCCGATTATTGTTATTATACAGTTTTTAAGAAAATGAAACGCAATAGTTCCAAGGATTAAGTATCTGGAAGAGTAGCTGTGGAAGAAATAACTAAAATAAACAGCTACATTCAGGAAACTAATAAGGTTCTCAGTTATATTCAAATCATATAAGAACCAAATTAGTTTTTTACAATTATATATAAAGTAAAGAAAAACATTCAATGTTTCGTCATGTTGACTCATGTGATGATGGTCACAGTATTGACAATATATAAAGTATGGTTATCTGGAGTTCCTTAAATTCTATTTAAGAAAAATTATGGTAAAGAATTAGTAAAGAATTAATAGTATTAATAAGAACGCATTAATAAGAAAAAGAACATTTCAAATATTCAACACCTTGTTGTATTGTTGGTATTTTAAAATGTTGCTGTCTAAATTGTTTATATGCAGTTGTGTGTGTGAGTGTGTGTGTGTGTGAGTGCGTGTGTGTGAGCGTGTGCATGTGTGAGTGAGTGTGTGTGTGTGAGTGAGTGTGTGTGTGTGTGTGAGTGTGTGTGTGATATATTTTGGACATACCTTAGCTTCGTTGATCTTGTCAACCTGGAATTCATCTTGTATCTTGGAGGGGAAACTGGAAACCTGTTTTGGACGAATATTCATTCACTCCAAGACGATGATTGGTTTTATATAGTTTTTATTCACCTTCCAGGTGTTGATTGCAGTAGAATGGAAAGTGAATGTATTTGCTTGCGTGGTTAATTCAAGGTCTTATTTTCACACACGCCCCCCCCCAGTGAAGGAGAGGGAACGACCTGTCAAGCCGCCCGCTCTTATTTACATCCAAACACAAACTCACTGACTCCAGCTAACCTGATCACGTGACTCACACGCAGATCCGATCAGCTGACCCTCACTTCCGGTAAAACGGGTCTACAATATGATTTACCATATTTCTTTTTTATGTTCCACCTATTTCCTAACAACCTGATTAAGGTCTTATGTTGCATCAGCCCAAAGATGACAACAATACTCCATTCATGGGCGAATGGTGGCCTTATAGAGGTACAGGATACTTTCATGCTTTCTAGCACGGTAGAGAGAACCTACCTTCTTCGCAGCGGTCCTGACAATGCTCTCAATGTAATTGTTCCAACTCATCTTTCCTGTGAACGTTAGGCCGCGGATTATAAAAGATGTACTTTCAGATAAAGTGTCTTTGGCCATTGCTATTGGTGGGAGAGAAGGTTTCTTGTAATTATTGAAGGAAACAAGTTATGTCTTGGCAGACTTGAGGGTGACCATTCATTTTTGTCACCATTCCACTACAAATCGGAGGTCATCCTCTAGTGTTTCTGTCATTTCTTTATTCATGTGTTCATTTTTTTCCTGTCATGTCTGTTATAGAGCATGGTGTCATCAGCATATATACTCATCTCACAGATTTTTGTCAGAGAGGTAATTTATGAATATTAGGAGTAATAGAGGTTCAAGGATAGACCTTTGAGGCATTTCCGCATTTATATGATACTGTTTAGATGTACGACCGTCGAAGACAACCTGGATTTTTCTCTTATCTAAGAAGGGTTTAATTATGTTAAGTATTTTCCAGTGATACCGTATGATCTGATTTTACTGAGAAGACCTTCATGCCATACCCTGTGAAAGCCTTAGATATATCAAGAGCTACCGCTCTACCCTCCCCTGAAATTACAGTTAGGATGTCTGATGTGGAACGGGCTTGCTTAAATCCATATTGTTTGTCGGTCAGAAGTTTAGCATCTGTAAGGTGATGGACTAAGGCTTGGTTAATTATGGACTCAAATATTTTAGAGAAAAGTAAGAGGAGGCTAATGGGGCGATAATTTACTGGGTCAATTCTCCCGTCTTGAAAACTGGTACTACAGACGCAGTTCTCCAGCAGGCAAGAAAGCAAGATTCATTAAGGCATTTGTTGTAAAAGTTAGAGAGAACTGTAGCTACTTCGGCGGAGCACTTTTTAAGTAGCACATCCGGGATGAGATCTGGTCCACATGCTTTTGAAATGTCAAGATTTTTTATGATGGCATGCACCCAAGAAGGGGTAATTTTCAGATCGTCTAGTTTGGCGTCTGTCCGCATAAGAAAGTCAGGTAGGGGGTGGTAAGCAAGTTCTAGTGTGGAGGTGGAGGCAAACCGACTGGCAAGTATGTAAGCCTTCTCGGTTGCTGAGAAAAAAAACTCATGATTGTTAGATATTAGGGAAATTGTTGATTGCCCATTATTTACTACACTGTTGTAGATTTTCCAGAAGTTACGGTTCCTAATTTTTGTGCTTCGATGCGTTTGACTGTCTTTAACTACGAATTTCGACGCACCAAGTTTCTCTAATTACGGCACAAACACACCTGCTGGCTTTCTACGTATATCTAATATATTTTACCTCCAAGACGACTGCCTTTGTCTGATGTGCATGTTAAATTAAAAAGAGAAAATTTTTTCTCTAACTGAACTTTACTATACACTCTAAATTCTAATAATTAATTCTACTGCATTCTGTAAGTTTAATCATTTCCTAAAAGCTAACAATCTTCTCTACTCTCCAAGCTGCCACTAACACTCATACATTACACATGTCTTGGAGGGGGGTCCTTAGCTTTCAGCCCTTTACCTTCGCATGCTGACCGATTGGAAGTCATTATCACTAAACATCTATACATTTCTACCTCTAAGGCATGCATTATTTTGTTCTTATCCAGGTAGATACTTACTAGCTATAGTCTGCACGTAGATAAATTCCTATCTTCTAATGTAGGAAAAATAAATCCAGGTTTGTGATAAATTCTGGAATTTACTTTTTTTCACTAGTTTACGATACGATATTATTTGGAAATTTATTCTAAGTCCTTGTTTCTGGCAAAAAAAAACTTTAACGCTTTCCTTTTTAATGTCAGCCATTTAGATTATAAAATATAGAATAAAATACACGTACATTGCAAAATTTCTCGACAATTTTTCACGTAAAATATTACCAATAAAACACATGAACGTATTGAATAAAGCAAGCTATGTTGGTGACATCTTTTAAAATGTCTCTCGTTCTTGCTCCCTGTCTATTTTTTTTCGTGTCGCTCTACTTTATTTGTGTGTGTGTTACTTCTAAATGTGTACAGCAAGATTTGGTTGGAACATATATAACTGAGACGTCATCCATATGGGAGTCTTTCTCCTCTTCTTTTTAATTTAATATATAAAAGTTTTATCCACACACACACACGCACACACACACACACACACACGCACACACACACACACACACACACACACACACACACACACACACACACACACATATATATATATACTAGCAGAAGTACCGTCGTTGACTGGATTCAAAAACAGTTTACAGAAAATGGACTGTGATTGATGAAAGTATGATAGGTTATGGAAAGGAGGGGGTTGTAAAGAGATAGGTTTTGACACGCAAAAATTTTACCCTAAGCAAAAATGATGAAAAATAGTTTTCGCGAAAATATATTTTTTATATCAACTTTGTTTCCATTCGTAGCCAAAAGTAACCAACAAAATGATGTTTCCTTACAAAGAGAAAATGTTATATATATAATAATATAAATATACAAGAAATAAATGTTACCATAGTCATAAAAGTTACTTTTATTGTAGAAAAGTTCATTGGTTTGTATTTTTAAGTAGTTTGTAAAAAAAGTTTTTTAATTCACGAACCGGTTTAAAAAAATCAAAATGGCAGCGACTTTGAAATGGAGAGCCCCGTTTTCAATTTGAAGGAGGGGCACCTGAGCATTCTGTGTTAACAATTTAAGAGAATTCCGTCAACGTAAGGAATATTTATAAACATATTTTAATGTTTTCCGTTATTTTGTGCTTGAGGAATATTCGATTATGGCATGTGTAGTTTATATAAAAATTCATTTAAGTAGTTATCGCCTCAAATTTCGTTTTAACTTCAGTTTGCTAAAATTATTTCAAGTAAAGAGCATTAAAAACTATTTAAAAACAAAAAACAACATGAACTGAACATTTATTGACTATGGTAACATTTATTTCTTGTATATTTATTTTTTCGGGTAGTCGTTTGTTGGCTTTTCTGCTGAACACTCTTACTAAATAATATCGACGAAATATCGAAAAACAAAGAAACAAAAACAGTTATGAAAAATAATGAAGCTTTACTTTAGTAAAATAATCCGTAACAGTAAAATGGGATATTAAAAGAGTAAACACGTAATTACTTTAGTTTTTGAAAGCAAATAATCGATATAAATATGAATAAGTAGAAATTGGCGCCCCTTTTCAAGCAGAACAGCTTCGTTTCAGTTTTATAGTATTGAACGGTGTAGTATGCGCCGTCGGATTCAGGATTGTACGATTGTAATGTAAAGAACACGCAGAAAGGGTTGTAATCAACTGAATTTCTTTCGAGTACACTGACAAAAAAAGCTTAAACAGATATATAAATAAAAATAAAAAGGTTATGTAAATGTTTTTAAAAAGACACGTAATCACGTGAGCAGGATTTTCCCTTCTTTTGACACGATAACAAGTAACGCTCTTATTTTTTATTATTTATCTACTTATCTATTTTCAAAAGAGTGCCACGTGCAAGTGGAGAACGAAAAATAGAGTTATGCAAAATTTGTGTCGAGAATTGTCTAAAGTTCCGACTTTTGGGGGGGGGCTTTCACTTTAATAAGAACGTGAATTTATGAGGTGAATTTATTCGACACAATATGATTTAACTCAAAAAAATAAATAACAGCTAAGATAAAAGTAAAGGTGTTATTGTGGACCCTTTTATAAAACCTTATTAAACTTTGTGACATATTTCCATTCTATGGAGGCCAGGCGCGAACGAACACCCTATAATTTTATTATACCATATTTCTTCAAACTGAAACTTAATTATCAAAGTATACTTACGCAAATAGATATGAAAATTAATATATAAAACAATTATATATATATATATATAAATTTAAAGGAGATTAGAACAATGGTCTAAAGAGCTGAGTGTATTTTAATGTAACAGTGAAATTACTAGTTTAATTAAAATACAGGAAATAGAAAGTGCTCGTTGTAATTTAGATATATAATCAGCTCGATAGTTAAATGTCCTAAAGCTAATTCAATATTAAGTAATGTGATTTATAATTTAAAATTTTAAATTTTAAAAATTTTAAAAATTTAAAAATTAAATTTTAATTAAATTAAAAATCAGTTTCATAAGAAGGAACAACAACAAAATCAATTATCTGTACGATCGTTTCGGAAAACAATGCAAGTTATGTAGAACAATTATATATAGTTTTTTGGTAAGCAAGGTCTCCTCATCAGCAAATTTAGGAGGGTTTTTATTGAATTTAAAAGTCACCATAAATAAACCTAGCATTAAAAGTAAGGCAGATGAATCTGAAAAATTGAAATAAAAGGTCTGGATTTAAAATTTATAAGAAAATTAATATGGGTAAGAGATAGAAATAAGTAGAGAAAAATATATATTTTTGAATTTACATAATAAATTTGATTTAAAAATATATAGAGATATTTACCTTTTAATTTTTCTTTTTTTGAAATCAGGAACTGTGTTTAAAGTAGTCATTTAGATGTTTGCTATAGCTTTTTATCTCATTGAATGATGAATTTAAAAAGGGGGACGCTCGTGCAATAAATTGTTTCCGTTAGCGTATTTTTGATTTAAAGACGCTACAGTTTATATATAGAGAGAGAATATTTCTATTACAAGTTTTAAGGGGAGATAATTGTCATGTGTTCTTGACTTTATTTATTATTTATTTTACGGGTCTAAGGGAGGTAATTAGTCTAACTTAATTTATTAAAAAAAATAATAATAATTGTAATCTATTTTTACTAACAAGTAATTTTTAATGATTTAAGGTGGTTTATATTTATTAAATTTAAACCAACATTTATGACTACATGTCAGAAGCTCCTGTCTTGAATTTAATAGTTTGGTTGTACTTTTTATATCTTCATATTTTAAAATTTTTAGGGTCTCTTTTGTACATCCTCAGAGAAGACAATGAAGAAAGAAAAGCAGCGAAATACTACAGACTAAAAACATACAAAAACCCTAAGAGAAACAAAAACACTGAAAATTTTGAAAATGATTTAATCAACCTGATTAAAAATATTAAATTTAAGAAAAATAAAAAATATATCACTCCAACACTTAAAAAAATAAATAAATTTTCAAAATATATTTCTATAAGCCACCAAAATAAACTCATAGTACCGGCAGATAAAACTGGAAATTTCTACACAATGGACTATATACAATATAAAAATCTAATATATAAAGAACTTAATAAAAATTATAAAACTACAAATAAATCAGCACTAAATAAAATAAATAATGATGCAAAAAACATTTTAACTAAACTTAAAATAGATAAATACACAGAAATAACGGTACCAGGTACCCCGAGATTTACTTTAAAAGACCACAAACACAGCTTTAATATTAACCCTACTCATTTGCCCCTCGAAATCAGATATAGGACGTGTTAGTAAAAACATATTAGATAGAATTATCCCCAAAATTAAATCCATAATAAAATACCCACTATGGCAATCTTCCAACCAAGTAATCGACTGGTTTTCTAATATTCAAAATAAAAATAATATTAAATTTCTTTCTTTTGACATTGAATCATATTACCAATCTATATCACCTATCCTACTTAATAAATCTCTATTAATGGCACAAAAATTAACTAATATAACTCAAGACGAAATTAAACTAATACTTATAGCTAGACAGTCTTTAATAACATTTGATAATAAATATTGGACCAGGAAAAATGCCCCTAACCACTTCAACATTTTAATGGGATCGACGGACTCGACTCAGGTCACTGATCTAGTTGGCCTTTTCCTTTTAAATGAAATACATTGTATACTCCATAAACAATTCAAACTTGAAGGAGGGCTATATAAGGATGATGCACTTTTCATAACTAATTCTACTAATAAAAATTATGAAAAAGCAATTAAAGCTCTACATAAATTATTTAAAAATTATGGACTTAGTATAAAAATCGACCCTAATAAAAAAATTCTTAATTTCTTGGACATAACCTTAAATCTTGAGAATTCTACCTTTGAACCATATCATAAACCTAACCAATCACTTCTATATGTCAAACCACCCTAAATCAATCAAACCACCCTAAATCAATATTAAAATCAATAGTTCCCAATATCGCTTTAAGAATTTCTAGACTGTCTTCTACTAAATCCATATTTACCAAAAATGAAAAATACTATAATGAGGCCCTTAAAAACTCTGGATATAATTCAAAAATTAAATTCATAAATGAAAATGATAGAAACATAAACTGCATTAAAAATAAACCTATTAAGAGTGTAATAACATATAATATGGCAATGTCTTCCCGTATACGAGTTAAGAAAAATAACCAAGAGACAAAAAAGATAAAACCAAACTACAAATATTAGATAATAATACAAATAAACAGCAAACCAAAACCCGTAAATGTAAGAATAGACACAAGGAGATCCTATGGTTCAACCCCCCCATATTCCAAAAACCTAGAAACAAACATAGCCAGAGAATTTTTTAAAATATTAGATAAGAACTTTAAAGCCCCCATAGATATAATAAAATTTTCAATAAGAACACAATTAAAGTCTCTTACTCTACTATGCCTAACCTTCATCAGAAAATAATTAGCTCTAATAATAAGAAAATTAATAAACTACAAAATACAACTATACAAAATACATCGGACTGTAACTGTAGAAGAAAAAATAAATGTCCCCTACAAGGCTCATGTAAAATTAAAAATGTTATCTATAGCTGCACAGTATCAAAAACTCCAAATCTACATGAACCTATTAACAGCCATAACTCAACTACCAGATTAAATAATAACACCAACTTAAATCAATCTACCGCTCAATTAGTAATCAACCCACCACATAATCCAACAATAGACCTAACGGAAAATAATCACAACAATCAAGAGGTAATATATATTGGTTCCACATCTGGCCTAATAAAACATAGAATTTCAACGCACAAACATTCTTTTAAAAATAACTCTCTATCAAACCAAACTACTCTATCCAACTATATTTGGCAACTAAAAAACAGCAATATTTCTTTCAACTTAAAATGGCAAATAATTGAGACTTGCAAATCATATAAACCAGGAGATAAATTTTGTGCACTATGTACAAAAGAGACCCTAAAAATTTTAAAATATGAAGATATAAAAAGTACAACCAAACTATTAAATTCAAGACAGGAGCTTCTGACATGTAGTCATAAACGTTGGTTTAAATTTAATAAATATAAACCACCTTAAATCATTAAAAATTACTTATTAGTAAAAATAGATTACAATTATTATTTTTTTTTTTTAATAAATTAAGTTAGACTGATTACCTCCCTTAGACCCGTAAAATAAATAATAAATAAAGTCAAGAACACATGACAATTATCTCCCCTTAAAACTTGTAATAGAAATATTCTCTCTATACTGTAGCGTCTTTAAATCAAATATATATATATATATATATATATATACATATATATATGTATATATATACAGTTAAAGCCGAAATTATTGACACCCTTTCAATTTTTACGTTTTTTGGAGAAAAAACATTTTTTCCCTAATTATTTTATTAAAGTGTGGATAAACATTTACATCGACCATCTACAGATCTGAAACACTTTTAGTTTATTATAAAATATTCAAAATAAATATTAATGAAAACAAAAAACAGAGGAATTCAAATTTATTGTCACCCTTTATCAATAGCCACTTGCAAAGCGTTCGTTTTTAATAACAGCTTCCAGACGTTTTCTATACGACATTACTAAATTCATACACAGATCAACAGGAATATTAAACCATTATTCTTTGGCGATATCTTCTAATTCCCTCAGGTTCCTTGGTTTCCTCCTTTTCACGTTTGCCTTCACCACAGCCCACGAGTTTTCCAGTTTATTATATATATAATCTTAAGATTCAAGGATCTATGGTATAACAACTAATATTCCATTTTAAGCATAATCTTTGCGGATAGATACTCAAAGACTCTTATATTGATATGTTACTGAAATTGGCAAGTTCAATAACAAAAATATAACTATAAAATATAACAAAATGTTAGATGTGATTTCAAGTCTTTAGTTGTATTTATATAAACGAAACAATATTTATTATGTGTTTGTCATGCATTTATGAAATCGGAAGTTGAACTTATTAATTTAAATTTGTATTTTTTTAATTTTAAATTGAGCCTTTCATTAAATTTTATTTAATTTTAATTAAGTTGGGCTGTTTTCATTTTATGTGACGCCACTTTAACTAACCTCCATGACCCACACTAAATGCGAAAACTTGTGGTTTTCTAAATAAAATTGATACAACTGTGCAAATTGGTATGATTAGTAAGTGTTCCGACCTGGGAAACATCAGTCATGTTTGGAATGGCCAGAGGAAAAAATTGGTTGAGTAGAGGTGTCTCCTTTCCCTCTTTCTCTCTTTCTCTCTCTTTTTTTCCTCTCTCTCTCACTCTTTCTCTTATTCTTATCTCTCCAGGTAACATATCTCAATCTTACAGCTGATTAATATGATATAAGTTGGGTTGAAGATTCCCAAATCCCTTCGCAATCTTGCTCAGAAACGAAATGGGAACTTTTACAGAAGGATTTTAGGCTTCCCATAATAAGGCGAGAACAGTGGGAATAACTTTTATACTTTCATCTTAAGTTCGTCATCAATTTCCGGGTTTTCTGATGCCCCGGGAACAACTAAAATACGAGAAAAATAGACGTCTGATTACTGTTCACACTGCCTTAGGAATCCACCTTTGTTCAAGCTGGAAATTTGTATCTATGGAATCACAGAGAAATGGATATGATCTAGATGCGCATATAGCACGTTGGTTAGTAGTAACCATAGTGTAGTATCTGTACTCACTTTTGCTTATTTATGCCATCGTATACACATTCTGGTATATGGAACTTATCTAGCTGGACACCAACTCCTTTCTTGTCGAAATGGATATGATTGTAGGAGATGCATTCTTCCAGGCTTTGCCTCTTAGTTCGGGAGAGGATGTTACCAGCAACGTGAAGCCTTATTATCTCTATTGCGTAACCTTGACCGTCCGTTTACCACTATTCTGTTGCACTCTACATTTTGAAAGAAACTTACCAGACGTTAAATACACCCTCCCTTATCGCGGGAAGTGCGTTCAATCATAATAATATGAGTTAAATATTATTTCGGTTCATTCGCTGTTTATTAATTAATTAAATATTCCTATATTAATGATGACAACAGTCACCAACTTGTGCTGATGACGCCCCCCCCCGCAAGAGGTTAGCTATCCGCCACCCACAGTTAGCACCGGAATTCTCTTCCTGTACCAAGTATCGCAACACGCCATCTTGGTTTTTCTTTTTCCTGTCCAAAGCGCATGACAGGCAGACACGTGGGCGCTTTACAGAAAGGCCGTTTGTATGTTCGTTTCTATTTTCCCCCACAGTACTACTTCATATTTTTCTTTTAGTTCTTTTGCACCTTCAAAGTAACCCATAATTGCTATAACCGAGCCATCAAACTGATGTAATTGTACGTTGCTTTTTTAAACACGGTTTTCCTATTTTTTCTACAATTTTCTGGGAATTATGGTTACTTCACTGCCAGTATCTATCTGCATTTCAACAACACGATTGTTGATT
The DNA here is from genome assembly GCF_053919585.1 of Euprymna scolopes. Lineage (NCBI taxonomy): Eukaryota > Metazoa > Mollusca > Cephalopoda > Sepiida > Sepiolidae > Euprymna > Euprymna scolopes. Next base: position 89,977,871 of record NC_136503.1, on the reverse strand, counting down.
TTCATTTTTATTTTTGTATCTCTATTCCTTGATCCAGTATTTTGTATATTATCCTTCTTTACATTAAAAATTTGTCTGTTTTCGTCCTCTATTCTTTCCACATTTTTCGTTTTATATATTTCTTTGAAGTGATTCTTTTTAAAACACTTTGCACATGTTTTCCTAAAAGTTGGGCATTTTTCTTTTTTCCTTTCATGAATTTTTCTACAGTACGTACAATTTATTTTTTCGTTTCTGCTGTATACGTGTCAGCCATTATTTCTTCGTATGCATTTTTTTTATTTTGTTTGTAGGTATGTATTAATTCCCGCTGTTGTATAAATTCTAGACACATATTCAAGGGTATGTTTGTAAGTTGTAACTACTCTATTAGCTTATATCTATGTGCTGAATTATGCATATCTTAGTTGGATTAAGTCTTCTTTTACTGTTCTTCTGTTCCTATTTTTTCAAAGTCACAGTATTTACTCGCACTTCTTAAGCAGTGTAAATATTTTACTATCGGTTCATCCACTTCCTGCTTCATTGCCATAAACTTGGTCCTTTCTGCAATCACCAGTCTTTTCTTTGGCCTCATGTTTCCCTTGATAACCTGACTTATTTCTGCAGAAGGCATTTCTTCTAGTTCTCGAGGGTAGACCATTGTAGCAACCTTCATAATTGCTGCACAACCAGCGTTAGTCACGAACAAATCGGTGATTTCATTCTTCCTTCCTTGTTTTTTGTTGTCTTTCAACTTTTTTCTTCTCGCATTAGCAGCGAAGCAACGACTCCACGTGTCTACGTATTCCGGGCCTTCAAAGACCTGAGAATATCCTATCGTTGACGCCATTGATATGTTGTGTACAACGCTAAGCAATCGTTCAACAACCACCTGTTCTAGTTGGTGTCGGTTTATGAATATGAGCTATCTGTAAAGTATACTTAATTTGCATATCACTACACTACTATTTTGTTATATCGTTATTGTTTTCGTCTTTCGATTTGATATAGCATTGATTGTTTTTGAGGTTTCCGAAAAGTTTTGCTTAAAATGTTATCATCATGAAGTAAGCAAAATGATTGAGCAATTTATTTGTAGAAATTTTACTTTTTAACTTTTATTATTTACTAATGATGCATAATTTATGAAGTCTAAAAGCGACTTGGGAATAAGGGATGATTATATTAATAAAGTATTTATTTAATAATAGTATTTAATAATAATTATGTAATGTTTGAAAACATTGAATAAAATGAATAAAGCTGGAATATTTTGGGGTGTTTTATGACAAGTATTTGTTGACATTGAATTTGAGCTGGCAATCATCAGAGTGTAAGAAGGTGCTCCATTGAAACCATACTCAAAATGATAAAATGGCATTTGTTGACAATATCTTTTAGTTACGACAATACTCTTTCTCAGAATCGACCAACATGGTTAGGCTTAACGGTTACCGGCAAAAACAAAGCGCGAGTGATTTATGAACTAAGTTGATTTCTGCATTTGTTAACCATATTTCATATGAAATTGTACATTAAAGATTGTTTTTATAATTTTCACTTCCCATATATTTTTCCATTATTTCTTACTCTCCATTACTCGCTATTTCTGATAAAAGCAACTAACAATCCGATGGAGGTCTACGTTTCAACCCTCCTGAGGTTTACATCCACTTAAACTAGACAAGATTTTGTAATTTCTGTGTGAAACCGCCATTGGATCATGTACCACCACCAAGAATAAAGTAAGATTCCAGGTTATTTTAACATGGCTTCAAAATCTGATAATTGAGATCAGAATGAAAATGGAAGTTATGCCTGCGTGCGGGAGAATTTTCCATATGGCAGGAGCATCAGCTACAATGACTCTTGGTTTCTATGTATGTGTTTGCACATTGCAATTACCGGACCAGTTTACTCTTTACAGCAATTGGAAAACTATAGGAATAAATTGATAACATCATATCTGATTACTTATATGATAAAATATATGTTACTTTAATGTTCACAATCTAAAATAGTTCACTCTAACATGACTGATAACTAAGAACATGAACTCGTACAAACAACCAATCTGCGTGCCTCGTGCTAATGGGAACTTTGCAAGCTTTCCTGATCTTTTCTAGAAAATTTACCCAGAGAAAATCAATTATTTTATCAGCCTAGCATATTCGGGCGACTAGGTTGTTCCAATTATAATCAAATCTAAGAACAAATATGTTCACTTCCTTCACAGATGGGCAGAGGGATAAGTTATTCAACGGCTAATTAGGGCAGCTTCAGATCTTCCATCCCTGATATCCTTCCAAAGTTCATTTAAATCACTCCAGAAAAAGCAGTTAGCTTAGTTGCAAACAATATGGACTTTGATAAGATTAACCGCTAATATGCTGACTGTAATATCACACATAATCAGTGAATACATCATTTTGTCTTTAGGTGATAGTCTTTTTTAAAAATATTTTAATTGAGTCTGGCAAAAAATCTTGCTTCATAACTATGAAATATTTGACCATGTCTTTACCATTATCAAATCTGATATTATATATGAAAGTAGTAGTTGATAGGTTAAAGTCTAAATCAGTGCTGGCCTGCTTCAAAGATTCATTCTGGGTAAAATTATCTTTCTGATCTTATCCATGTTCTTTTGAATAATATTCTGAGATCATTCGTTTACATCTCAGTAAATCTGACAATTCTCCGATCGGCAAAAAGTGGTTTGTTACATTTAACACCTTCAAATTAAACTTTTCCCCTTTCCTCTTTGTTTTATCCCATCCGAAGCTAATGACACCTTCTCTGGCGACTTAGCAATTTATTAGGAGACGATTCTTTTTTTTACCTGCAGAAATGTTTATTCCATATAATAAACATTTCTAGTCTTTTCCTACTTCACCGATACTTTCATGGTAGGTGCACGACTGAGTGTCTCGTCTTTCCCACTTCCATAAATCGTTCGTAGAATATAATTAAAATCTATCGGAACTTCTATGAAGAAAGTTTCTTTCCAAGAATGTCTCATTGATGAAACACGTTACTGTGACAGTGGTTTCATTAAGACTAATACACGTTTGTTTTCAAGTCCAATGGCAACAAATATCTATCATGTCGTATGAATTAATCCTGATTTTCAATCCTTTCATAGTACTGCTTTATCATTCAATTGTCATTCAACTCAAACTTATTGCTCCACTTTATGTACACACAGAATTCGAATGCATATACAATGAATGTAAATATTTTAGAATATCTTAGAACTCACAAATGTTACTTCGTGTATGGGCATATACGTGTGTACGAATATACATGCACGAGCATGTGCATATATGAGAGTGTGAATGTGTTAGCATTGTGTATGAGTCTAAGTATGTATAGATGAGTTTCTGAGTGCATGTGCGTATATGAAAAATATGTTTATCTACGTATGTGTGTGATTAATCTTATAATCTGTGTATGTGTGAAAATGTGCGTGTGTGTGTGAGTACATAAACATATGTTACAGTGCGCATGTGAAGAACAGATTTTAAGTGAGGGTGCTTAACTATATGCACGACTGCGTATTTTTGTGATAGCGTGTGTCTGAAATAGTGTGTGTCTATCATAGTCTATGGGTACTTACACAGAGGAAAATGCGTTTTCTAGCAATTGTGTTCGATTTTAGTGTATTTATATATGTGATTGTGCGAGTGTGTGTAGGTAAATATATGTACGTGCAAGTTCATCTACGAACATGTATGCATGCTCGTCTTATGTACACCTGAAGGACGAGCAACATATGCCGCAATATCTAATTTATAAGCGCCAACCACAAAAAGCGAAGTTCTCTTCTTTTAAAATTGTTTCTTATCTCAATGTGAACCTTTGCAACGCAAAGATGGCTTTTTATGGTTACACTCCATAAATGATAGAAAAGCTTTGCTATTCATATCAAGAAATCTTTTTGTCTTACACAGTTTTTATTATTTTCCTCGCTGACAAAAAATATTGATTAAAAATAAATCTCACCTCAGGCTTTGGAGAACTGACACGCCATTTTATTTTTTGTTTATTTATTTTTCGAGTTAAGTGTTTTATTAATGTGAATTAGTTCAACTTATTTTATCCTCATTTTTTCTTTCTTTCTTTCTAGTTTAATATTATTTTTATATTGGAATGCATGCATTCTACTTTACCAATCCACTTTGCTCTACCTGTCCATATATATATATATATATATATATATATATATATATATATATATATATATATATATATATATATTACCTGTATATATATCTTCTTCTATCTTTATAATATAAAGCTGAATGTGAATGTGTGTGTGTGTGTGTGTGTGTGTGTCTGGTCACGAATAGGCTCCTGTATGGCTGACTATTTAAAAAAACTGATTACATATAATGATAGAAGATGTATCGAGACACAGGAATCGGTATGTTTGATCTGGCAGAACGGTGGTTCATTAAAATTGTAGGGTCTGCGTTCGCGCCTGGTCCAAAAAGTATGGAAATAAAAAATTAAAAAATTAAAAAAAACGTTTACAAGTGTTTTTGATATAGATGTACATAAGAATACTTTGATAAGTATGTTTTAAATTTAATAGGGATGGTATAATAAAATTGTGGGGTCTGCGTTCGGGCCTGGCCTCCATAGAATAGAAATAGGCGCAAATTTTAATAAAGACTTTTCATATCTATCTGCGTGAGTATACTTTGATAATTATGTTTCAGTTTGAAGAAATATGGTATAATAAAATTATGGGGTTCTCGTTCGCACCTGACTTCCATAGAATGGAAATATGTCACAAAGTTTAACAAGGTTTTTTAATATAGATCCACAGAATATTGTGATAAGTGTTTCAGTGTGAACAGGTATGGTATAATAAATTATGGAGTTTATCTATTTTATTTTTACTTTCATAATATTTTGCTTTGGTTTTCATACCCCCAAATTCAACCCAAATTTACAACCCTTCATTTTCATAACCTATCATATTTTCGTAAATCAGAGTCCATTTTCTGTAGGCTGTTTTTGAACCCAGTCAACGACGGGTACTTTGCTAGTATATATATATATATATATATATATATATATATATATATATATATATATATATAAGTCTATATGTTTGTCTGTCTGTCTCCATATTTTCAAACTATATCTCTTTCTAAATTAAAAGTCACAGAGCGGTAATAGGTGTCTCAAATGATTGCATTTTTAATGGACCGTTTTTAACGGATCTTTACCCGGTTAAAATAGTTTTTTAAGGGGTAACAAATGGGTCAATAATGTAAATAGTATTCTAACGAGATAAAGAAGGAAAAATCAACAAACCAAGTTATGCGTTTGTCAACGTTTTGGTTTTATTGTAAGTGTTTTTTTGCTGGATGAATGAAATTTAGAAAATAAAATACTAGTTCACTATTTGGCAATATATTTTTATTGCAATGAAATCTATGAATTTGTTGTTTTTCAGAACAAAAAAGTCATTGGGAATTTAAAAATATGGTATATCATTTTAAAAGAGAGTAAGAATTTTGTGTTTTAGATTTTTTTGTTTTTTAGATATTTTGACGACATTTTGATTTGCTTCCTGAAAACAAGCACGTAAATGATATTAAAAACTCATTCGAGCTCTCCTTAAAGTTCATCCATGAACAGAAAACAATCACTCATTATCTTTTCTAGACATACATATTATAAAATCCAATAATAAACTATCCGTCAAAGTCCACCGCAAAATTACCCCCAAAAATGATTACATACATTTCTACTCACAGCATAATAACAAAATAAATGTATGATAAACGGTTTCTTCCTATGTCCATTCACATTTTTGCAGTCCAGAATATCTGGACGAAGAATTAATATACTTCACAAATACTTTGAAAACTTTGCAATATCCCATATTTTATAATAAATGCAAAAAAAGCCACACAAGCATTTTCCGAGATAAATAAGCAAAACCCCATATACAGCAGACAGTTCTCTCATAAACAAATATCTTTTACTTACATATCTTAATAATACAATAATTTGCAACACGAAACAAACTAGGAATTCCCAAAATACAAACCACATCACAAACTATGAAATAAATATTAAAAACAACAAAACCTTTTCAAGACAAACCAATTTCCAATGCAAGCATATGCACTATTTCGTGCCAAAATTGTCATCATATATACGTTGGTGAAACCCGACGTAGATTAGAGAAAAGGCTCAATGATCATAAAAGAGATATAAGGAATAGCAATTCTCTGACTGCATTATTCTTTGATTCATTGCAGCATAATCATACTTTTGACTTCAAACAAGCAAAAATAGTTAAATTTATTTCGAATAAACCACGACAGACACGTCTTAAATCAGCGTTTATCATAAATTCTAGCAAAATTAAACAACGTTGAGATTTCTATAATTTATCACAATTAAAAAGTAAACTCCTATTAAAAGAGCATAATTTAATTTTAGACACAGGGTTATTCTCTCACACCAAGGAAACACCCCCTATAATAATTAATACATATAATCAGTCAATAGATTACATAACAAAAATGCACTCATTTAATTTCAGTTACACATTCATATTTGAATTGTTGAAGGAACATATTTATTCCAAAAATAATATAAATTATACCATATATTTGTAAATAAATGATCATATGACATAAAAAAATCTTACTCTTTTGCACAAGGCTACACCTTTTTTAATTTGCAAAAAGCTGAAAATTACACCATCCAAGGACTGTATTAAGGTGAGATAAATCCTAAAATTTCATCAAAATTCATGTTATATTTAAAAAGTTATGTTATTTTTTAATATTCAAGGAATTTTCACCGTCCATCGCTTTATTGCAAGTCTTTTAAGATAATGTTTTAGCTCAATAAAACAATACCAAAGCATCATAAATTCATATTGAACACATTTTCTGGGGAAAATTAACAAAAACAAAGGCACATCCAGAGGGCTAAGTGTCAAACAAACGAATTATTTGTCCACATATCCCCCATGTTTTGAAATTACATTAAACAACCTTTTGTCCACCGAGGAGGTCAATTGTTTGATCTGAGATGGAGTAATGGTTCTGGCAACGTCGACTATTTTGTTCCAAAGGGCATCCTTCGAAGAAAACTGCTCTCCTCCCTCATAAACTCCTCGTTTCAATATTGACCATAGGTGTTCGATGGGGTTAAGGTCCGGAGAACACGGTGGCCAGGACATTAGGGTTTCTCCAACAAAGCCCTGAGATCCAAGGAAGGATGTAGTTGCCCTAGCAGCATGAGATGGGGCATTGTCATGCATAAAAATAATCTTAAAACGACGTAACAAGGGAAGATCATCTAGCCATGGTAACAAATTCTCATTTAGAAAGGCAGTGTAGGCATTGCTGGTGAGCTTGACACCTTCTAGCACTCGGAATGGTCCACATAGCTTATCCCCAATAATTCCCGCCCAAAACATTATGCCTCCACCTCCCTGTTGGCGACGAAATCTATAAGGCGTTGGAATTCCATTTGGATTCCAAACTTTGGCCCATCCGTCCGGTCCATCAAGGGTAGCACGAGCCTCATCTGTAAACAGAACATTTTGGCAATCCATTTTCATATATTTTTGTGCCCAAGCCAATCGTTTTTCTTTGTGGGTTTGACTCAATGGAGGCCTTGGAATAGGATTGATATTCCTTGCCATTTCATTCAGTACATTGCATCGGGCTTGTCTGGACCTTGGTATGACTCCAGCCCTCGCAAAAATTGTTGCACTGGTGCTGTTTGGGTTGCGCACAATCTCTCTGCGAATTTTTCGAAGATCCCGATCAGAAAGGTTCCTCCTTGTGCCCTTATCTTTCATGGACTTGATTTTGGGGTTCTTGACCAATGTAGCTAAAGTTCGGGGATCTCTTTTTAGTTCTGTGGCTAAATTTATGATCGAGAGTCCTTCTGCTAGTCCTGCAATAATCCTCTGCTTCTCGGTAGCTTTTAAACGTCCTTTTTTTGGCATTTTATGAGACCTGCAATAAAGCGATGGACGGTGAAAATTCCTTGAATATTAAAAAAATAACATAACTTTTTAAATATGACATGAATTTTGATGAAATTTTAGGATTTATCTCACCTTAATAAAGTCCTTGGATGGTGTAATTTTCAACTTTTTATAACTTATATTTACTGAAATATTGATTATTTTGTAATCTGCAATAAAGTGATGGACACAGTTTATATATATATATATATATATATATATATATATATATATATATATATATATATATATATATATATGGTCTTATTTATAGTATCCCGAATTTTACCGGGTTTATGTAATTGAATATTCAGTAATCGTTCATATACCAATAAGTTTTAAGCCAAAAAGAGATGACTAAAACCGGAAGCTAAAAAATTATCATATTTCATAATTGAGCATTCATATATTGCTTTAACAAAAACCAAGACCTCAAAGAATGGATTGATAGCAACAAATATTATATTTTAACGTTAGTTAATATATTGGTGTTTCAATACTGATGATGATATATATATATATATATATATATATATATATATATATATATATATATATATATATATATATATTAACGGAATTTTGGATTCGTCACCAAAATCTGTTTTTCATGGTAACAAAAATGAACGAAAAAAATGGAAAAAGGATTAAAACCAGATTTGTTGGAGAAAGGAAACTAATAGAAATGAGCAAAAGAAATACAGACCTGAATGTGTTTAAAATAATCCAAGTTTATTAAAACAAAAAGTTATCAATTACCTTTATTTCCCAAGCCTGGGGTTAAAAAACCCTTAAGAAACATTAAAAATAAAAATAAAAAAATAATACAAAAAGACGACAATTCTTACTTGTAAGAAAGGCTGAAAGAAAAGAACATATAAAGAACAGAAAACAGTCCTTTTTTAAAATTCAGTTTTTCTTTTAACGAAATGTTCAGTTTTTCTTTGACAAAATGTTTTATATTTCTTTTCCGAAAGGAATCACAAACAAATTTTCTTTGGCCTTAAATGGAAGAAAGAAGTAAAATATGTCCCCTTTGTGAAGCCTCAGGTACCTTTAAATTCAAAGGGGAGAAACAGAAAACCATAAAGTCGCTTTAGTAGGCTTTATGTGTACAAATACAGGATAAATTCTTGTATTATGGAATATTTTTTTTCTGAAGAAAACTTCGGTTGAATAATTTTTCAAGTTCCTAGAACAAAGAAAAAATTTTCTTTCTAGGGCCGACATCCTGCTCGTCTCGTCGGCGAAATTAATTTTTGTTCTTTACAGAAAAGAACTCCTCAAAACACAGCGGTTTCTTTTGTTAATCCTTTGAAACTAATAATTTACCAGTTGTAAGTATCTTGTTTGCCTTTTAATAACTAATACTAATTTTCCAGTCGTAAGACCTTGTTGTCTTTTAATGACTGCGAATAAAGTTACGTTAAATGTTTAGTACCTTCCAATGGAGTTCTAAACAAACAGCTTTCTCCAAAGGAGGAGAGAAAAAAATGTAAGAATTTAACGTCACAAATCCTTTTGACGCAGCCGAAATTAGTATCCTCTCCTTCGGCCGGCTAGGCTCGAACTAATCAAAATGGGCAAAAGTTCATTCTTCCCCCCTCCCTGTCCAGAGGATAGGAGGGTAGCAGACTGCTGAAAGGGAATTATAACGATGATGATGATGGAAGTGAGCTGCAAAGGCCGATGACGGAGTGCATTCCTTTCCCCAAATGCCGAGATGTTAAATGTGTGTAAATAAATAAAAAGAAAATATTTCTTTATTAAATATTTCAACACTCTCCCGACAAGAAAAGAAAAAAAATTATTCTAACAAAAAAGTTTTCAAATCCTAGATCAGGTAAAAATTTAATTTTTTACTTCTTTAACTATGGAACATCGAAATATAATAAAACATGCTTAAAATTTTGAAAATATTAATTTTCTGTTTTTGTTTCCTAAGATGAAAACGGTTCTCCTTGATTATGGAGTTTAAATTACGAGGACTAACAGGCAAGTCTGTATAATCTCTCGAATCCATAAAAAGCCAGTTATATCTACTCCGAAAATAGGAGCGGGGCGAACGTAGCTTTTGTTTTGATTAAAGAAGCTACATAAAACCGAAATATATTTTCTGCATAAACTGTGCAGGGAAAATGCAGCACTAATGGTCTGTTGAGCTTCACACATCAAACCCAACAAACCAAGACTGACAAGTCTTTTAAAAACATCCAAGCCTCTGGCGCTTGAAATTTTCCAGGGTAAGATCCGAAGCTCCAGGTTCCAGCCTCGAGGACTTCATCTCAGTCTTACAATATCTCAAAAAATCAGTTCCCTCACAGATCTTTAGAGGGGCTGCACTACAAATCATGTAGCCAGCAAACACTCCAAATTCTACAGCCAGTTGACACTCGACCGTAAAAATCCAGTTAAGCTTAAGTTTGCTAAACTCTCGCTTCCCATGACCCACACACGGAGACAAAGGTGTATGAGACTCGAGATCCTGAAAACTTTGGAGAGACTTTCTCTCCTAGGATGCATACTTACACCAAATGAAGTACTGAAATACTGAATTTATCCAGTACCTTTCCTTGGAAGGAGTTGTAACAAGTCAAACTCCTGTCCTTCCACTGACCCTTTTCAGAGTTATTTGCTTGGTGCAATAGGTTCATATTACTCCCGAAACTACTTTCCCCTTGATAAGGATACGTTAAATGGGCAGTGGTAATGTACCCATTAGGATTAACATGCGCATCAACGCATGCAGAAAATAGGGCTTGGCCTTCTTGGAAACTGCCCAAATCTAAACAGTCACCCTAACTATCAGCGGATTGCTTAAAAACTCTTAACTGTTTCCCTTTAATAATAGGCACAAGGCCTCTATCCAATTCCCAATTAAATTCCTCCATGAAATGCATAAAATTCCAGGGATCCATACTTAACAAATTATGGACCAAACTGGAGTACTTAAAAATTCCTAACAAATTTAAATTCTTGCTAGCTATATTTACGGCAATCTGCATTGACCGGCATTATCGTCGGTGTATCAAAGAGCACCGGGATACTAATAGAATCACCTAGCTTACTACCAGCTAAACTACGCATAGCTTCTCTAACACCATTCTGGAATGCATCTACCCGAGAAGTATCCGCGTCCAGAAATTCTAAATCCACAGTCTCAGGAGAAAAACAAGCATAAACTTGCTCAGTCAAGTCAAGAAACATGTCAAAGCCCTTTCTAATCTCAGTCATATTTTGTCGAAATATAACTTTAGGACAATTTTTGTCTGAACTCATAAAGCTGAGGTTGAGAACAATAGCACCCATAGTAAATAGCCTTTCCTCCGCCAATGTACGGTAAGATGAATTTGAGGACATGCTTAGGCCTATAAAAATATTAAATAAATGTAAACTAAAGACAAATAAATGTCGCAGAATTCTAACTAAATTTTAAAAGTAAATTGTCTCTTATAGACAATTAAAACAAACACACATTAAACTGAGGTTTGCGTTTTAAACAATATAATTGTACAAATAAAATGATCAATTATTCACTCTTAGGTGTAAGTGGACACAAAGTCGGGCTTAACGAAGGAGAGAATCCAATTCCAATGATGTACTTTCTTATATTAACTGCAAAAGTGCAGCAAATTTTTTCCAATTTCTTCTAAGAGAAAAACTATCAATTTTTCCTTCTCTGACTGAGGACAGAATGATTTTTTTCCTATTTTAACAAGTGCAGAAGCATCTTTCTTCTAACAGTAAACTATATAAAGTCGCTTTGGTAGGCTTTATGTGTACAAATACGGGATAAATTCTTGTATTATGGAATATTTTTTTCTGAAGGAAACTTCGGTTGAATAATTTCAAGTTCCTAGAACAAAGAGAGGATTTTCTTTCTAGGGCCGACATCCTGCTCGTCTCGTCGGCGAAATTAATTTTTGTTCTTTACAGAAAAGAACTCCTCAAAACACAGCGGTTTCTTTTGTTAATCCTTTGAGACTAATAATTTACCAGTTGTAAGAATCTTGAGGTTCTTCTGTACTATTTGTTACGAAAGAATGCCCTAACCATTCTTACAGCACAGAGAAGTTTACATTAATCAGACGTCGGTTTTCGAATTTTACATTGATCAGAGCTCGGTTTTCGAGTCTGTTTGTAAGAGATTTTATGTAAGCCTTACGCGTCCAATGTGATGACTACTACTACGAAATTTATTCTCTTAAGATGACAATCGCATACATAACGAGATAAGAGAATTGTGCAATAACTATTTACATCAAGACTTGTTTAAAAATTACGTTAATCACAGTGTACCTATTTAAACTTGCAGTGTATTACAGTGTATTACGCCCGGGTTTCGAGTAGATTAGAAATGAAGTATTAACTGTCATAGTTGGCACTCTTTTAGAAAAATAGAATAAAGAAATGTAAAAGATTGGTAGTAAAGACTAAATATTGTGGGCATAGCTTTTCACCAGCTACAAAGAAAAGAACCAAAATAGCTTGAATAATTAAAAATAAATAAATAAAAGGACCATCACAGATTTTTTGTTGTCAAACTGTTTTCCCTGAACTCGCATCAACATCAAATTATTGATGTCAAAATGTCTTTGAAAGCAGAGACGATCATCTTCAGATTTGTCCTTTGGGAAAATGTTTTTTTAAAGCTGACAGAAACCGACCACTTTTGGGCAACGAAGCAAATAATTATAAAAAGAAACAGTTCGACTTTTCGGATGGGTCGAAATTATTGGTGGCACAGAGTCACGGATAAAATGATGGCGCAGGAGAGATGTGCAATGCTGTAAGAGGAGAAAAGGTTATATATTTATATATATAACTACTTCATTTACTCACATAATTAATATACGAAAGTATAGATTTATGCGTAAACTTTAAGTGTTTACTTCAAAAGTGCTCAATACGTAGGTAGAGCTAGTTAGTAATTTATAAAATATATATGGCGATTAAGCTACACTGAATGTTCGGCGTTTCATCCACTATAGGATTCGTCCTGACGAAATATATATGGCGATTAAGCTACACTGAATATTCGGCGTTTCATCCACTATAGGATTCGTCCTGACGAATCCTATAGTGGATGAAACGCCGAATATTCAGTGTAGCTTAATCGCCATATATATTTTATAAGTTACTATATATATATATATATATATATATATATATATATATATATGTATACCGTGTACATTTTCTCCTCTTACAGCATTGCACATCTCTCCTGTGCCATCATTTTATCCGTGACTCTGTGCCACGAATAATGTATATATATTTGTATATGTATATATGTATAATAGTTGTATAGATTTGTTTCCTAGATATAAATCCAATGAAACCTGCATGATTATTAATGAGTGCTCAATGGATGACGGTGCTGGTATATAGTATATAGTTGTTTTTTTTTAATTATACAAACCATGTTGGGTGCATATGTGCAAGCATGTTGCACTCTTTGAATTGTGATTCTACGAAACATATATGCACATATTTAACTAATAATGTTTGTATAATAAGCGAAATCGCTCTCCCCCCTCACTCCCCCCCTCTCCCTCTCTCTCTCTCTTTTTCTCTCTCTCTATCTTCTCTCTCTCTCTCTCTCTCTATATATATATATATATATGATGATTTGTTCACCTAACAGATTAGACGCCGAACTCGATAAGATCAGGGAAATATTCATCAATAATGGTTATCCTGTTGACCTTATTGATGACTGTATTTTCAAAAAAGGTTGTGGATTTTAAATCGCCTAAAAAGTTTGGACCTTTGAAATGCCCGGTTTATTTAAAATTACCGTGGATTGGGGAAAAGAGTAACAGAATTTCTAAACAGATTCGCAGAATTATTTATGACTGCTTTTATTCTGTGTCCTTGCGTTTGGTATATACTACGAGACCTGCATTTCCTTATTTTCGCAAGAATAGTTTACCTTACATTCAAAATAGCAATATTGTATATCAATTGAAATGCCAGTGCGATCCTGGTTATGTAGGGCGAACATCCTTGCATCGTTTGACTCATGTTCCATCGAAGATCAGACAAGGGAGGATGGGGTCTGGTAGTCTCTCTCCTTCTGCAGCCTTGGGCTCTGCTATTGGCTAGCATTTGGTTGACAACTCGTGCTGTGCCGATAGGTATAAAATAGAATGGTTCGAGGTGCTACATAGATCGGACTCCAGAAACAATTTAAAGATTTTGGAGTCTGTCTCTATTGCGGTGCGGAAACCTTCTTTGTGCTGACAAAAAGAAACATCTAACGCATTGTTTCTCTTTGGGGAACTGTAAATCTTTTCTCCCGTTTTTTTTTTTTTTGTTATTCACCCTCGTTGTGCCAATATTTTAATCGTTTTTTAAACGTTAAGAAACTTTATTTTAGTGTCCCCGTAATTTTTGGCACATTCAATAGTTCCCCATCAGAACTCTTTACTTTCAACATAGTATTATTTTACCGTTATCGATTTTCTCCTGATGAGATGATAGCTGAAAAAGCTCTCGAGAGACTTCCGCCCATTATATTTAAAACTGTATTTAAATTCTGTACCTCTAAACATATATATATATATACATATATATATATGTATATATGTATATATATATATATATATATATATATATATAATTTATAGTTCAGAAAAATATAATTTTTCCAAACAAAACATTCTATTTGGATAAAGAATATAATTCAAATAATTTCTTAATCCATGGATTTTCGATGTCGGCACATCTCCTCAGAGGAAAGTCATTAGCAAAATACTAAATCTGGTTTGATATAATTATAATACATAGAAAATATGTTAAAACGTAAATCATTTTAAGAGACGTAAAGAAGAAAATAATGGTTGAAATAAAAAAGGATATGCAATTTTGGTATCCGACTGGAATGGGAATCTTTGAATAGAGTGGGATAATGTTATTAGATGACAAATAGGTTTAGGAATTCCACATTGAAGGTAAATTGCAATTATTTATGATATAGCATTCAGAATAATTGGACGTTATCTTCAATGTGTATTTCTTAAAAAAATATTGAATCTACTAATATCATCCCACTTTATGCAACGATTACTATTCCATTCGTATACTATGTCCCTTAAAAAGATGTAATCTTTAATATATTTTTTTTATATATGTGCTGAATAGCAAAATTAAATCAAACCAGATTTGATATTTTGCTAATAGCTTTCCTTTGAGGGGATGAGTCTACATCAATTAAGAAAATTAATTTGGATTGTATTACTTGATAAAATAAATAAAAAAATTTCATTCAGAAAAATATATTTTTCTGAATAAAATTTAAATATAAAACTATAAACTTTATTTTGCTCTATCTTGTATTTCTTGTAGTAATTCTTATTTGGCTGGAATTGTCTTATCAAAAGAAACAGAAATCATGAGCAATGTCCCTAAAACCTTGAATATCTAATACACACATACATACATATATATAAACCTATGAAGTGTATATATATATATATATATATATATGCACATATATATATATATACACACATATATATATATATGCGTGTGTGTACGTATATATATAGAGAGAGGGAGAAAGAGAGAGAGACATATATAAAATTATTTTTTACTTCAACAGTGTTCAATACCTAAGTAGAGCTCAATAGTTATTGTATGAAATATATTTAAAGAAAACTGCACACTGCAACATCTTTCACGCGTGGCTAGCCTGTCTCTGCGCTATAGTTATTTTCCTGGCGAGTGCTCGTCTGAGCTCCAGGCTATATTCCCTCTTGCGAAACTTTTACAAAAAACAATTGTCCATTTGAACCCCCTGTCAATAATTTCACCCACTCTTTATGTGTGCCTAAGCCTAAATGTGGATTCCAGGAATAAAGCTTCTTAGAACTGCCTACATGTGTAACTGTATTACTTTTGCTTACTTTCTAATTGACTAAAATATGGTTTTCTTCAAGACCAACGTAAACAAATTCTTGATGAGCCGTCTCCTTAAGTAATCCAATTTACGAAATTTCCGCTACTAGCGATTACTACGCTATTGTCCCGATGACAACCGTACACTCATTAATTCCTATCCTCGAATGGCATCCAGACCTTGATAAGAGGTGACACCTTTATTTTGGAGTTTTAATAATATGTATTATACATTAATTAATAAAAATTTCTCATGTCTCAATTACTTTGTTTTAGAAATTGTTTTTGGAAATAATATGATTATAATATTGCGCATTTCCTCTTTAATTTTTAATATATCGAATTTGCCAATAATGTTATCAATAATCTGTAGACACGAATGAAGCATTGGTTAGGATTTCAATTTACGTAATCTCAAGAACAAACTGGATAACAAAATAAATGATACATAATGAGCAAACATAGTTTGCCGCATTCTTTAGCTAAAAATGAATAAACCTATGAACAGTAAAACAAGTGTTGTTGTTTCATTAATTCTAACATTGAGACTTCTAAACGCTTTTGCAGGTATTTTCTACCGCAAATATAAATAAATACAATACCGTATTTTAGAATGCTGATGTTCGTAGAGTGGGCGGTATATATTTGTTCAATATTGGTTAAAATGTGCACATAGAGGTTGTTTTAATGTAGAGCAGGTCAGCAGAAATGCATTGAAATATAAGTGTACATAAAACTAATGATATAAAAAAGGTCTGAGGAAGGGAAATATTCACAACATATATCATAAAATATTAGACCACACTAACGCAAGTAAAAATATAATATCACAATATGTTACAAAAGTATAAAACATTGAAGTAAGTTTGCCTGCATAACTCATTCCACCAATATGTCTTAATATGTTTCAGTTTGTGTGTATTCGTTGCATTTATTACTTTAATTCATACACTAAAATGTTTCATGCAAACTAATTTAACCTCTTATATAAGATAAGCGTCCCCAAAGCAATGCCTTCTACTTCTTATTTCACCCGAATTGATATGAGGAGATTGAAAATTGCTATTGAAATAAAATCAACCAATCACCATTAACCCTAACCTGTTGAACATCTACTAATTCGATGCATTTGATTTGAGCACAGTTAGGAAATGGATCCATCGATTTCAAAGTGGCGACAAAGACGTGAATGACAAAGCGCGCGCCAACCGCCCATACACAACCACCACAACATTGCTGGCAAAAGAGCATCGAGAAGGGTGGTGACTATGAAGAAAATGAATGCTGGAACACAATCATTTTAATGGTATCACTTTCGTTTTTGTAGCTCTTATACTTTTTTTTTTAGTAAAAAGTAAGATGCGTATATATTGAGAACAAGAGAAGGTAAGACAGATCTAACTGGTCACAATTTTAAGGGAAGAGATATATAAATAAGAACATTCCAAAATTCAATAAATAAAAGAGCACATAAATATCAAAATTAAAGCTAAGAGATTTACCCTAACACCGCGTTGTACATCAGCGACTGTTTATAGCTTGGTGCACTGAATGAATAATTAGAAATTCAGGAAAAACGTCGAGACGCTTTTTAATTTATTATGTTTTTACGCTTGTATTTCAATTTAATTACAAGGAAATACCAGCAAGAAGAACTATCAAATATTTTTACGGTAAAATCTGAACATTTATTCTGTTTGTTTTTTTTCAGCCACTTTTGTTTTTGTTCTCCTGACTTGTCGGTATTCCATATACTTCTTCATATCTATTCCTTCTAGCTTACTTCCAATGTACTTACATAAGATGGTGATCTTTTAAGAAGATAAAAAAACACTTTAGTCAGGAAAACAAATCACACAAGTACAAAGACCCCAAAATTCCATATGCATGTAAAATCCAGATCGTATAGATCTATAGTTGTAAGTTAAGCCTTCTGTAATGTAGAAAATTTTAGTTTGAAAGGTAACACGAATTTAGTATAAATTTAAAATGCTAACTTCCGCATTAATATCGCGAGAAAGGGTTAAATTTCAAATGCATACAGATAGACATAACAGCACTGGATTTAATGACGCCATTTGATTTGCGGATTTCAATCAAGTTGCCAACCAAATCCACCTTTTGCATTTTGTTTACTGTTTAATTACACCATTATACGTGAATCTCAGGATGAATATCCTTTTTCATCTCCCTGTCTTTCTCTCTACCTCTCTTGCTCCTGTCTCTCTCTCTCTCCCTCTTTATATATATATATATATATATATATATATATATATATATATATATATATATATATATATATATATATATTTAAAAGCGTGTAGCCATCAACAATTGTGGGTTTTTTTTAAAGGTTTTCATCATATTTTTATTTTAAAATATTTTAAAATAAAAAAAAATAAAAATAAAAAAATAAAAATAAAAAATAAAAATATGATGAAAACCTTTAAAAAAAACCCACAATTGTTGATGGCTACACTCTTTTAAATATACATTTTTTCTCTCGTTGGAACTACACAACCGTCACTTTAAATATATATATATATATATATATATATATATATATATATATATATATATATATATATATATATTTTTGTATATTATATACAGGAATTTACATCGGTAGTCGGTACCGTCGGTTTCAAGCCCGGTAGTTGAGGACTGCTCTTAATGTCCGCCTCAGGCTCTCTTCAGCCGACTCTCATCTCTTACTTCCAATGTACTTACATAAGATGGTGATCTTTTAAGAAGATAAAAAAACACTTTAGTCAGGAAAACAAATCACACAAGTACAAGAGATGAGAGTCGGCTGAAGAGAGCCTGAGGCGGACATTAAGAGCAGTCCTCAACTACCGGGCTTGAAACCGACGGTACCGACTACCGATGTAAATTCCTGTATATAATATACAAAAAAAAATATATTGCTCTTATTTCGAGAAAGGTTTTTCCCTAATAATAGAGCACTTTATGGGATTTCTTTTACTACAAAAAGTACAAGTATATATATATATATATATATATATAATATAACTACTTCATTTACTCACATAAATTTAATATACGAAAGTATAGCTTTATGCGTAAACCTTAAGTATTTACTTCAAAAGTGCTCAATACGTAGGTAGAGCTAGTTAGTAATTTATAAAATATATATGGCGATTAAGCTACAATGAATATTCGGCGTTCCATTCACTATAGGATTCGTCAGGCTTATGCCTATAGTGGATGAAACGCAGAATATTCAGTGTAGCTTAATCGCCATATATATTTTATAAATTACTATAATATATATATATATATATATATAAGAGAGACATATATATAAGAGAGAGAGAGACACACATATATATACATATATAAGAGAGAGACACACACACACACACACACACACATATATATATATATATATATATATATATGAATTCGGTGCCATCAGTTGGAATCGAAACCGAAATATTCAGTGCTGGATCCCTAGTCGATATTTAGCGATTCATCCTGCGTCGTTACCGTCTGAACTATCGCCAAATCTAGAAAAGAAAGGCCTTCAAGTTAAAAATGTCTATGTATGCTCAAAATTGAGAAAAATCATCATTATTTTGTATCTTTTGTTCGAAAAATAAATATTGTAATTTGAAAAAATTAAACTTTATATATACTACTTCATTTATTAACACCAAAGCGGAGTTTTATTTGTTATTTTTCAATCTGATTTAAACGTTGTCATTTAAAAATGGCCTATTAGGTAGAAATACATTTATTATGTAATCTAGCTACATTTTTGGTTAGTTTTTCTTTTAACTTTGTCGTTAAAATGTTATAAAAAAGTTCACAGTGGAGTAAATTATTTATATAAAATAACATATTGCACACTGTTAAATTGACTGGCATACAATGGGGTCGGCTGAGCTAATCTTGTTTATAACAATAAGTTGTGAGAGCGAAACTTATCTGCATCATGAACTCTTCCATTAACATTGTATTAAGATGTGAGATAGCACTCTCAACGGGGCAGTTTCATAACAATCAGCAGGGGAACTAGCCATATCCGTCATCCTTGTAATATTTGTTAATATATCTTTCTTACACCTAACCACTGTTCGTGTTTTCCTTCCGAGCTTCCAATTTTTGATCCACATCAGTGACGTCAGAAAGATTCGAGAAACGCCAAAACCCCAATGCCTTACCAGTCCCACATCAATAGCGAGAGAAGATTAGAAAATGTCATTGAAAATGCCGTCTTTACCACATCCGTAGCAGGAGAGGACCCATTTAATCACACAGCACTGTTTAACGAGAAATTAAGCTGGAATTACTACATCAACTATTACGTACAAAATATTATCCCGGTTACCAAAATTAGTGACGTCCTAGCGATTCGACACCTACCGAAATATTTAAGATTATTTAAAGCCCAAACGGTTACGCAAAGCATCGAGAACGACTGCTTACACAAAAACAGTTTATTCAAAAACTGGCAAATTCTAAAGCCGAAATTTAATTTCAACAAATTCAATGCATAAAATTATCCACCTTTTCAAGTTCAAGAAGGGTTTCTTTTTTTTTTTTGTTAAAGTCAATGTCATGCATAAAAGAAAATAATCCCAAACATTAAAAAATACCAAGAATTTTTTTTCTGTAAGATAATTTTTCTTTTCTCTCTTCCTCACATTTAAAAAAAAAGTTGTCGACAATTAAAAAAAATCCCCGAACGAAGAAGAGAAAAACAACCCTGCAAACACTTCGGCAAAAAAAATGTTGGGCACACACCAAAACATATTTTTTTCTTTTTTTAATCTCTTTTGAATTTTTTTTTTTGTAATTACAACATTTAACACTTCAGAAAACTGAACTATAGAAAAACAGCTTGAAGAATTACTTATAAGTTCATTAAATGTCTCTAAAACCCTGAAAAACATTTTTTACACAGAGTACGCGATAACACATTTGAATACTTACCAGAGAACGACAAAACATTCGAGGCCTTTTTCAGGCGCTATGAAGATATTTTTAACATAGTATGAACAATGGCTAAGTAAAAAAGATACGTCTACTATTATGAAAACTGGAAACTACCGTATATAGTAAGTTCGCGGACTTCATAATAGCCTCCCCCCCCCAAAAAAAAACCCCACAGACGTGAATTTTTAAGCTTCTATCAAACTATTCGGGCCGAACAAAACTTTGTTCCACCAACGTTGGAAATGTCTAGACATAGTTAAGAACAACCAGTAAATCTTTTCTAACGTTTGCTGTATCAGTGAACAAGATCTGTCATGATTTCAAACTAGCCGAACTTACTGCCGATAATTTCTAAGTTCTTAATATTTGCTTATGCAGGTCTAGTATCAACAGAAGACGCCAAAGTCAGACGACGGGTACAGACTAAGCTTGAAAACGAACGAGGATTGACTCTCCAAAATTTGGCAGAGGACTGTCAAGGAGTAATTTATGTCAAGTGAGATTCAAAAAACGATCCAGGATTCAGGTGATGTTCAAATTAGAAAAAATCAGAAACAATTCAAGCGTCTATTTCCCTTGAAGTCGCATAACAAAACACGAATAGGTTAAAGAAACCACAAGGATCATGTGGTAAATGGCATTGGACGAGATTCTACCCAATGAAGAAAACATATTGCAAAAATTGCAATAAAATTGCTCATAACCTAACTCAATGCTAGTACGTCAACAAAATGTGTAAACCTAAAAGTAAGATTAGGTTAGTTCAATCAGACCAGATAGTTGATAGGAATTTACAAAAATATATGAGTGTTGATATTTTCAAACACTTTATAAAATTCCAGCTTGACTTTGGTTCTAATCTTTCAATCATCAACTAGACGACTTGGAACAATCAAACAAGCTGAACCTATTAAAGACGGATAAACAGCAACATCCGTAACTGGGAAATGTTAATATTTTAAGTAAACTCTTACAGTAACACTATGTGGAATTGCCAAAAAGCTGAACGCCTGCGTACTAAAACTTAAGATAACCTGTTTGAAACAGATTTGATAGAAATATTCAATCTATGAGATTGCTCAACGAGTACTTAGTACCACAAAATAGAAAGTACAACGTCCAATTAAGTAAATCTAAAAATAGAACTTAAACAGCGATTTCTCCAGGTTGTTTTTGACGTCTTGGAAAATATTCTAAATGAAAAGCATAATCAAGAATAAACTAAATGACTCGCTGCTCCACAGCAGATTAATAAAGAATTATATAAGCTTGAACTCGCAGGTATTCTGTCAAAGACAGATTTTAACGAATGGGCATCACCTACGGTCCAACCAAATACGAATATACGCAGATTTTTCGACAGAGTTAAACGATGTCTTGCAGGATCACAATTATCGTCTCCCAAGCCTTGAAGAAATTTTCGACAAACTAAATGATGGAAAAATCTTCTTCAAAATTGACCTCTCAGACGCATATTTTAAAATAGGGGTGGATGAAGAAAGTTCAAAATTGCACCCCATAGAGAGTTGTACAAATACAGTAAACTGACTTCTGGAGTTCAGGTTGTGTCTGCAATTTTCCAGCGAGTCATGGATACCATGCTGAGTGACCTTGACTACGCAACGGCCTATTTGGATGACTAGGAAAACTACGGTAGAACACTGGGCCCATATAATAACGTATTAGAGAAGTTACAAGAAAACTGGTTGAAGGTTAAGGAGGCAAAGTGTGACTTGTTCTTATTAGAGATCAAATATTAGGTCAGATCACCTGGTCGTCTGCCGAATCCAGAAACATGCCTGTCCCAGATAATGTTCAACCCTTACAAAGTTTCCTCGATCTGCTAACTTTTCTCAAGAGTCTATTAAAGACCATGCAGAATTTGAGCGAACCTTTTAATGAACTCTTAAAAAAAGACAAATCATGGTTATGGACACTTGAATGCAAAGACGCATTCTAAAAAATTAAGAAAACTCTTACTTCGGATCTCTCCCTCAACCACTACGAAGTGGTTCGACATCAGTGTCGCAAGTGATGCAAGCTTATACGACATCGGTGCTTGCATTTTCCATAAACTGCTAGATGGTTCGCGAAAGGCTGTAGTACACGATTTTAGATCCCTACTACCATCTGAGAAGCAATATTCTGAAATAGACAAAGATGCTCTGGTGTTACAGAGAAAGAGAGAGAGAGACAGACAGACAGAGACAGAGACAGAGAGACAGAGAGAGAGAGAGGTGAGTGAACGTGGAGTGTAGACACGTTTACAAGAACCGAAGGTCAGCTGACCAGATTACGTATGAGTGACGTTGTTGGCTAGATCTGGGAGATTTGATTTGTGCTTTGAAGAAGACGGACGGTTTTTCCATTGTGTCCCCCTCTTAACTGTGGAGGGGAGAGACGAACACTGACGTGTGTAGAAGAAGAACCCATACAAGCCGATTTCACTTCCACTTCTGCAGGACCTCTGGGGAAAGTGAAATAAAAACTATAAAACCCATTCATCGTCTTGGAGTGATAAATCTTCGTCAAACAGGTATCAAGTCTCCCTCCAGGATGAGAAATTTCCAGATGGTCCAACATCGAAGAAGCAGAGGTAGGTTCTGAAAATACATGTCACACACACGATTCCCTTTATGATAATCAAACACGCAACCATTTATATTAGAGACAATCATACGCACACGGAATCTTCTTATGTTATACAGACAAACGTAAATGGTGCCCTAAATGATAACCAATATATAACACTGGGAATAATATTCGCTGTCACAAAGATACACAGCTATTTACTCGGAATACATTTCATCCTACAAACTCTTAATAACAATCTTTGGGTCCAGGACTGTTCTGCCAGTCTATACTGCAAATAGATTGATTCATTGGGGAACGATTCTCTTAAACTTCAAGATCGATTTCCTAAAATATTTGCCATGCGGACAGCTTATCGCGACTGATTCTCAAAAATAAGGATATTTCCGAAGACTCCATCATTACCACACTAAGGACGAATAGCGAAATCAAAAACATGATCGCTAATACAATCAGATAGCCCCCAGTTACTTGGGCCGACATTAAAAAGAGTATCTCGAGAGGATGAATTCATACGATCCATCAAAAATAAAATTCACAATAAAGACCCGAATGTGCTTGAAGTTTTCTCCCTCTGTGATGATGTCCTACTATACAATAAGCATTTAGTGATAAAAACAAAGAACAATCTTCAGAGATTTTTACACGGGACTTTCGGGGAAGAACCGTACAAAATGCCTCATCCGTTGCTATGTATATTACCCAAAGATGAACAAAAACATAGTAGACATGAAAGAATTTTGCAAGGGATGTGCGCTTGCAGCGAAATCTCCAACTACGACGTTAAACCCATGGCAAAACACGCACCACTCATGGCATTCGTGGATTTTGTAGGGCCGTTAGAAAACATGGACTACCACATTGTTGATAGATAGCCACTCAAAATGGCCTGAAATCCTACAATGTAAAGGATCAACCACCTATGGTTAAACTAACAATTGCTCGACTAAATTCGACGCACCGCTGTCAAAACTTACAATTTCAAAACTTGACATCCTCTAGGCAAAACGCCCAATTCCAAACTATTGTGAAAATTTCTAACTCCGCAAATTGACATTTTAACAAGTTGATTTGCAGAAGCCTACATAGTAGCCCCTTCTTCCAACTCGTTTCCCTGTTCGCTTCACGTTCTTTTTATTCAGCTGCCTCATTTGCATAGAAACGGCGTCGCTCACCTCGCATTAAATCAACATTTAAGCCTTTCTTTTTTGTTACACGACCGACCCTTTCAAGCACATACACGTTACGCTTTTCTCTACACTGCCTCTCTAGTCTCATCATCAAAAACAGCAATATTTCGCCTCCTTTTCACCTTAACGTTTCGCATTCGAAACTTAAATTCCTCATTTCAGTTTACATTTTGGAGACGGACGTGTTTTTGTTGAGATAAGTGATTTCAATTTTAATCATACTTTTTATTTTTAGATTCAAATATTAATAACTCCATTTTATTTCAGTATTTAATTTATGTAACTTTCGGAAGAACCCCTCATCCCCCATCCGCTTTTCTTTTATATCGTAAGTTTCTTAAAACATGACTAGCTAAAGTTCAGAATAAAATCACGCTTTTCTTTTAACGGTTAATTTAAAACAAAATCTTTTTGAACGCTGTTAACTTAAATTCCTCATTTCAGTTTACATTTTGGAGACGGACATGTTTTTGTTGAGATAAGTGATTTCAATTTTAATCATACTTTTTATTTTTAGATTCAAATATTAATAACTACATTTTATTTCAGTATTTAATTTATGTATTTCTGTTTTATTAAATGCTAGCTTTTTTTTCTCGTCCATAAATGTTTATTTATCTACCAAGTTGATTGCAAAAATAGATTACGAATTTGTACTCATTCTTAGTTCGTGAGAGGGGAATCTATTACCATACTTTCCCTTAAACACGTCTGTTGGACTTTTAAGTACAATACTTAATTTTTTTTTTTTAATGGCGAGTAGAAAACGCATTGTGGATGCGTTATCGGCAGCTCCTGTTACTCTCGCTTCTTCTTATTTGTCCCTCAGTCCTCATTTTTTAATGAGTGATTTTTCTGACAAAGGGAGAAGAAAAAGCTGTTTTCTAGGTTGGCAGTATTTTGCGCGAACAGTTGGCAGAGATGGCGGAAATTTTCTGTTTCTATGTCTATCCTTGTAGCCATGTCACTAGTAAGGGTGCTGGAGGTAAACGTTTTGTCTGGGCTGACGTTATCCGCCTGATAGTCAGGGACGCGAACCTTGGATTAACCACCAAGGAAGCTGTCCTATCAGCAGGTGCAAAGTACTGGGGCTGCTGTATTGCCATTTGGTGAATGGATTCTGGACCATGCAGTAGCTTCTGGTGAGGCCTCTCGATGCCATACTAGTGGGTAATTGTCACGGCTTTACCTTATCATTAGCTACAAATAATAAAATAAAATAAATTCTTCGTTTCTTTTTCTCTCTTAGTTTCCCCTCTCTGTCCTGCTCTAAGTAAATCTGACGACCTAGTCCACAAATTCCAAAAGTTCATCATGACAAGTTTCAAGAAAAAATACACGATTAAACCAGGTTCTCCAACTTCCTACTACCATGTCTCCTTCTCCAACATCAGGGGTCTACGTTCTAACCTTCCATAGGTTGAAACCCAATAACAGGAGACTAAACCAGACCTTTTATTTTTAAGCGAAACTGGCATTGGACAGGCTATTTCCCTAGAAGAGTTCGCAATTAAGGGATACTCCAACTTAACTTCTAAATCTGACCCCCAAGATCGTCATGGGCATGGAATATGTGCCTATATTAAAAATGGCTTTCCATGTGGTAGATACATCTCCAGTGAAGATCCTAACTTACCCTATATGTGCTTCCGGGTTGCATTATACCACTATCAGCCGGTCACTGATGTGTGACCGACAGACGTGTTATAGTAAATGTCTTAAAGCGGTCTCATGAAGATATGAAGATGGGCCAGTCATTAGGGTCTGTGTAGCAAAAGGAAAATCATACCTGAGATGCTGGATCTGGGTGTGGCTCCTTTCCTTTCTCAAGATGATCTCTTCACCCTGGTGGCATTCTGGTGGGAATCTTCATCTCTTCGTCCTCAGGGCCGCCTTTCGACTTAAGACATGTATGGAGACATTTATGGCAGACAAGAAAGACGACATGCGACACAATTGTAATATATGAGAAATCTTAACTATTTATTTTACAAAATATATATAACAAAAACTTTAACAATTAAAAAACTGGATAATCGGCTTTTCAAAGCTAACTAACCTAACTAGTATTGAGGGAGGGGGTGCTCCCCGCATTTACGGAGAGACAGAATATTCGTCTTCACTTCATGGTGGTCGTGCAGGAAAGAGACAGAAAGATAGAAAGGGAATTATGGGAAGGGATTTCTTTGTATCTCTACGCTCATGGCCAAATTACCACTCGTCCATGCTGCAGAGTTTGTTAGAAACAGTGGCACAAAGAAATAGTGCCACATCCCTCCCTATGCAATCCGAAATTTATGAGTATTCATAAATTTCAGAAGTCCCTAATTTTCCGTGGATGGTGCGTCAGCCGGCCGTCAGCAATCAATGTCCCCATGATCTACTTTCCATCAGGAACTCAGTGAAGCAAGTTACTTTTTTCCACCAGGCTCCTGGTAGACTGGTATACTGCTTCAAATACCAGAGAGGGTAATCATCCTCGCCCTCCATCGAGGCAATGACCTAATGATTTCAGTTACTGGATTTCCACTTTCTTAAGCAACCAGTATAATATTTTTTTAACAAAGCCGAATTTTACTTGAGTTTATCACGCCGACCTATACGTATTTGACTAAGCCGGATTCTACGTGAGTTTATCACGCCGACCTATACGTATTTCACTAAGCCAGATTTTACGTGAGTTTATCACGCCGACCTATACGTATTTGGCTAAGCCGGATTCTACGTGAGTTTATCACGCCGACCTATACGTTTTTTAATTTAGTCTGCATAACATTATTTACGTAACTGGATTTACGCTCCCTTCAGCAACCAGTATAATGTATTTTAACCCAGTCGGAGTTACGTGACCTCATCACGTCGACCTATATGTATTCCAAGTTATTACTTCAGTTACTGGACTTACGCTCTCTTCAGCAACCAGCATAATGTATTTTAAATAAGTCGGGGTTACGTGACCTCATCACGCCGACCTATATGGATTTAGTAAAATCTAGGTCTTCAGAGGTTCTAATCCAATTTAATTCTGTTAGAGCAAGGAGTCTGCCGCCGAGCGACCAATAAAAACTATCCACCACGGAATATTTATTAATCATATAAAGAATTAATTCAGAAGGGCACTCAGCCTTCATGAGTTAGAATACTCAATTAGGGGGAAATATTTCCAAAAATAAACAATTCAGAAACCTGGCATACATTAAATCAATGAAATAGGATGTTAACAATTTTTTTTTCTTAAAAAAGAAAACATTTAAAAAAAATCATTTCAGAGCACCTCGGTCACAATTAGAATTTGTTTACACAATGCAAACGCATTGCAAGTTATTACATTCATAATTAACCTTTTCCCAAATTTCAGGGTACATTTAAAAAGTATGTGTATTTTTTCAAAACTTGATTTACAAAAGATCATTAAAATTTAATTCCAAAATTTAAAAATTATTTCAAGTATTTTAGTTCATCGTTAAAATCAATTTATGTTAGTTAACTTCTTTCCAAAGTAATTCGTATTATTTTAAAAAACAATCTTCTCAAAAGGTCATAAACTTCGAATAGACCCATTTTCGTAATACAATTCAAAAGTTATTCCAAACATTTGGTTCATTATTAAAATTAATCTTCCTAAAAGATCATAGAAAATTCATTTTGAATCAATTTACCCTTCACAATGAGATTCAGAGACATCCCAAACCTTTTTCATTTCGTAATTATTATTTTTATTTAATTGATTCTTATAGACCATTATCAAGATCATTTCGAATTCATAAACTTTTCACGTTAATTAACTTTTTTTCAAAGTAATTATTTTATTATTTAAAAGCAACTCTTTTCCTAAACTCACTGACAAGGATTATTTCGAATTAATAAACTCCCGCCACACCTGGGAGTCACATTAGCTAACGACCAGTTCTGTATAGTTAACAGCTCGAAAAAATTAAAGTTTCAATTAAAGAGAGATCTTTCTAGACCGAGGAAATCTCTTTTCTTCTTAAGAATTAATTCAATTTTACGTATATACTCCTCAGTCAATATTTCAGGGACCCCTATCATACGGTCCAATTTCAAATAAACCTTCAAATAAAGAATTCGCTCGAATAATTCTTCCTTAAAAATGATCTAGAATTCAGGAAAATTTCTTTCGTTAGTCAAATAATATTTCCTTAGAAATTATAAAAAATTCAGAGAATATTCGAAATGTAATAGCATAATTTTTCTTTAAAAAAAACTATGAAAATTTCAGAGAACTCTTAAAAAATTAACGTAATCATGTAACAGTTGGCTTTTCCAAACACTCGAAGATTTCAAAAAAGTACTTCAAGTTCTGTTTGAATAATTGTCTCTCTTTTTATTTTTAATAAAAAACAATTGAAGACATCATTTAATGTAATTTAACGAAGCATAAATAATTTTGTTCTTTAAACTTGGTAGAAAAATTTTAAAAACTCCAAGTTAATTCGTTATTATATGCCCTCCTGCATGGGAGTTTAGATATACAATCATTAAAACGCAAGAGTAGAGAGATAGAGAGAGAGAGAGAGAGAGAGAGAGAGAGAGAGAGAGAGAGAGAGAGAGAGAGAATGAGGGGGAAAAAGGGGGATAGAGACAGAGCGATGCCATTACACACCCCACCACTCTCATAACACCATTACGTAATCACACAAAAAAAATCTTCGACAATTTTAAGTCACTCTCTCGTCCTCACATACCCTAACAGGTAAGGGAATGAGAGAGAGAGATAGAGAGAGAGAAGAAGATAGAGAGAGAAGAAGATAGAGAGAGGCAGGTAGCGTTGTTCTACCACCCATCCCTCAACACCCTCACAAACTTATAACAAGGTCATCTTCGCTTATCTTTCCCATGTGCGGCCATAGTTTTAAACAAATGAGTGACAGGTAGACTTAACATTTCTACGAGTTTAAAAAAATCACAAAATAGAAAAACAATCTTATTTTGAACAATTTTGTAAAATCCATTCTCACTTTCATATTATGTAATCTAAATTTTTAGAATGATCTTTTTCTTTCATTTCTTTTCTTTTTTTTAACAGAAAAAAATCAATAAAAAAACACTATCAAATGAAAAAAAAGTCCCCTTATGTTTCAGCGTTAATTGTTACCTAACCTGAAAAAGGACATATCAACTGTTCATGAAACACAGTGCTGAAACAGAGTTCGATTTTCCCAAATCCAACTGAAAAAGTCATTAAAATTCTACAAAGTTCTTAAATTTGAAAAGTCAAAAGCAATTTTTTAAAAAGTCCTATATTTTTATAAGCCTGAAATAAAGATCAGATAAAAAAAAGTGTTAGGTATCCTTTTTTCTTTCCTTTTTTCTCTTTTAAATTTATTTTTCGAGCTTCGTGTTTGAAGGATATTTTTTTCTTTGTCTTTCATGTAATAACAAGATCCATAGATATGCGCACATATAGATCTCTTGAGAGAGACAGAAAGAGAGAAAGTGTGAGAGAGAAAGAGATATTGCATATTCTAGAGACACTTTTTTTCGTCTCTGTTTTTTTTTTGTGTAGGACACATTTCTTACTTTTTTTTGGAAGGATTATTTTCAATACTCTTGTTTTGGAATCGATCCTCTGCAAACTGTTTTTTTTTGTAGGTGCAAACAATTTTTTTGTTCAGGTTCTGAATTTTCTTTTTGAGTGCGTTTTTTTTTATGCACGTGTGTACTGGTCTGCGATTTTTTAAAAATTTTGCCAGAAATAATAAGTTTTTTCCGTTTATAAAGACCGTGGACCATTTTTTTTATTCGATTCGTCTAGTGGTCATTATTTTTGGTTGTGCCGTGGGTTTAAGGGTCAAAATTCTTTCCATGCTGGGAAACAATATATCCTGGTCATAGTGCATCATTTATACCACTATCAGCCGGTCACTGATGTGTGACCGACAGACGTGTTATAGTAAATGTTTTAAAGCGGTCTCATGAAGATATGAAGATGGGCCAGTCATTAGGGTCTGTGTAGCAAAAAGAAAATCATACCTGAGATGTTGGATCTGGGTGTGGCTCCTTTTCTTTCTCAAGATGATCTCTTCACCCTGGTGGCATTCTGGTGGGAATCTTCATCTCTTCGTCCTCAGGGCCGCCTTTCGACTTAAGACATGTATGGAGACATTTATGGCAGACAAGAAAGACGACACGCGACACAATTGTAATATATATGAGAAATCTTAGCATTTACGGAGAGACAGAATATTCGTCTTCACTTCATGGTGGTCGTGCAGGAAAGAGACAGAAAGATAGAAAGGGAATTATGGGAAGGGATTTCTTTGTATCTCTACGCACATGGCCAAATTACCACTCGTCCATGCTGCAGAGTTTGTTAGAAACAGTGGCACAAAGAAATAGTGCCACAGCATTAGCTCACACTACTGCATTTATATTTATTCTCTATCGCCCCCACAACAGCAGAGTTACTATCTTTCAAAGCATATCCGAGAAAATTGACCAAGTCCTATCTGCTTATCCTTCAGCTAACATTTACGTATGTGGAGACTTCAATGTTAACAACGTCGAATGGTTGACCCACTCCAACAAGACCGATGATGAGCGGAGGTTCTGTCATGATTTCTCCATTGCTTATGACCTTACCCAGATTGTTCACGAACCCACCCGTGTGCCCGACAATGACGGCCAGTATGCGAGTCTACTAGACCTTTTTCTCACAACTTGCCCTGAACTATGTTCAGTTTCTGTTCTGTCTCCTCTTGGATCTTCCGACCACTCTGTTGTATCAATTAAGATAAAAATGAAATGTAATAAATTCCCAGACGTACCTCTCCATCGTACAGTATATCGATACACTAAGGCTGACTGGGATAGCTTCCGTACATTTATATCAGATCTACCTCTACGTTCCATGTTTAAAAAGAATGTGTCCTCTATAGTATCAGGCCTGACCGAATGGTTAATTGTAGGTATAGACCGTTTCATACCCTCGAAAACGTTCCAGCAAAAACCTAACAGCCAGCCATGGTTCTCTCCAGAATGTGCTCCTACCATTGCGCACAGAAATCACTTTTTCCACTGCTTCCAACGTAATAGATGTATGGAAACTAAAGCCGCTTTCAGGACTGCCAGCAACCATTGTAAGAAAGTAATAAATAATGCAAGAGAGTTGTATGCTCTATCTGTTAAGTCGAAAGTAGCTGAGCAGCGGCTTGGTTCTCATCAGTTTGGCGAATAGCAAACAGAATCCTGAAAAGAAGCGTGTGCTCTATCCCAACTACCATCAATGGACCTGAGGTAATCTCGTCAGCATCAGACAAAGCCAAACACTTTGCCAAGAACTTTGCAGCTAATTCTTCCCTTTGCGACCAAGGCAGCCCAATATTTCCTCCTGTATCAGAAAACGCGCTATGTGATATACATATATCTGTACGTGATGTTGCCAAGCTAATCAAAAACCTTGATTCCAGTAAAGCAACTGGCCCAGACGGTATTCCAATTATAGTACTCAAAAAACTTCAACCAGAACTATCGCCCATGCTTACAAAACTGTGTAAATCTTGTCTTAAGGAGAATAGCTTTCTATCACCCTGGAAAATCCTATCAGTATGCCCTGTATTTAAGAATTCAGGTGATCGCTCATCACCCTCTTAGTACAGGCCAATAAATCTCCTGTGCATCATGAGTAAGTTGCTGGAATCTGTGTTAAATACAGAAGTAATCAACCATATCAACAAAAATAACCTTCTTAGTGACACTCAATATGGTTTCCGTTCTGCTAGATCTACAGCAGATGTGCTTACATTTATATTACATAGGATTAACAAATTTCTCGACGGAGGCAACCTATCTAGGGCAATTGCTCTTGACATATCTAAGGCCTTTGATAGGGTATGGCATAAAGGTTTACTTCACAAGATCTCTAGCTATGGTATTGCTGGAAATGTCTTCTCAATTATTAAATCATTTCTTTCTGATAGGTTCATAAGAGTAGTAGTTGAGGGGCAAAAATCAGAAGCTCACAGTATTTATGCTGGTGTCCCCCAGGGATCCATCCTGGGCCCAACTCTTTTCCTGATCTACATTAATGATCTTCCAAATCACATCCTTACATCATTTGTAGACATTTATGCTGATGACACTACCATTTATGGTAGCACATCTAAGACAGTAAACGACCAAGTTCTCTCTGATTCTCTCTTCTCTTATCTTGAGCACGTGGTACAACGGGGAAAGGAATGGCTGGTTACTTTTAATGCATCTAAAATCAAGCTTCTCTCTTTACATCATCAAAATTCTGATCCACATCTGGCATCAATTAAAATGGATGGCTTTCGTCTTCAGGAGGCCTCAAGTTTTGACAAGCTTCTGGGCTTGACAATTACTCCTAATCTTAAATGGAACAAGTACATCAAATCTGTTGCCAGGGCCGCTTGAAAAATGGTAGGATCTTTCTATCGATCCGGTAGATATCTCATTGCGGATGCAATTCTCTATCTATATAAGAGCCAGGTACGTCCAAGGATGGAATACCGTTGCCACATCTGGGCAGGAGCTGCTAGAATGAACTTGTCCTGCCTTTATAGAGTTCAAAATAGACTTCGTAGCCTCGTAGGAGATGTCCTTTTCTCTTCCCTGCAACCTCTATCTCACAGGAGAGATGTTGCAATCTTGTCTCTGATGTATCGTTATTTTCATGGAAAGTGTTCGACTGACCTACGGTCTATAGTCCCCCCTCACCAAACTTTCACAAGAAACACCCGGCTAGCTGAAAACACTATCAATAATTCCCCCCACTCTTTATCTGTGCCTAAACCTAAACGTAGATTCCATGAACAAAGCTTCTTTCTTAGAACTGCAAGCCTATGGAATTGTCTCCCGTTTTCCTGCTTTCCAGCTTACAACAATATGGTTGTCTTCAAGTCTAACGATGAGCCGTTCCATATAAGTGAACAAATTTACCGAATTTTCATTACTAATGATTACTATATTTTCCAATTTCTACTGTGATCTCTTTAACCCTTATCCTTGAGTGACCTCTTGGCCTTGATAATGTGGTGATGCCTGTGTAAAAAAAAGGTTTTCTTTTTAGTCTGCTATTATGGTATTTTTACGCTATTCTAGAGAATAAATATAGATTTAAGTTTTATTTTGATGGTTTTTATAATGGATCCAATATCTGAGATGATAGGTTGGTTGGTTGGTTGTTCTTGTTTTACGGCATATCAACCCTTTCCGGGTTATTGCCGAATCCAAAGATTTTGAAGAAAAATTTTTCTAATAGAATATATTTGTTGTTTTATGTTGGTTTCTAAGCTAATAAAGAACCTAGATTCCAGTAAAGCAACTGGCCCTGATGGCATCCCAATTATAGTGTTAAAAAAAGCTTCAACCAGAACTTGCTCCCATACTTACGAAACTATTTAAGCGCTGCCTTAAGGAGAAGTGCTTTCCGACTCCCTGGAAGACCTCATCAGTTTGCCCTGTATTTAAGAATTCAGGTGATAAGTCATCTCCCTCTCAATACAGACCTATAAGTCTCCTGTGTGTTATGAGTAAGTTGCTGGAATCCATATTAAATAGAGAAATAGTCAACCACCTCAGCAGGAATAACCTTCTTAGTGACACACAATATGGTTTCCGCTCTGCAAGATCTACCGCAGATGTGCTGACGGTTATATCCCACAGGATTAGTGAATCTCTTGACAAAGTCTTCCTTTCTAGGGCAATTGCTCTCGACATATCAAAGGCATTCGACAAGGTATGGCATAAGGGTCTACTTCACAAGATTTCCAGCTACGGTATAACTGGAAATGTTTTCTCAATCATTAAATCATTTCTCTCCGATAGGCTCATAAGAGTAGTGGTAGATGGACAAAAATCGGAGGCCTGCAAT
The DNA here is from genome assembly GCF_053919585.1 of Euprymna scolopes. NCBI lineage: Eukaryota > Metazoa > Mollusca > Cephalopoda > Sepiida > Sepiolidae > Euprymna > Euprymna scolopes. The sequence goes on along the minus strand of NC_136503.1, from coordinate 89,943,370 downwards.
ATAAATGCTGGGGTCCCTCAGGGGTCAATCCTGGGTCCAACTCTCTTCCTGATCTACATCAATGACCTCCCTAAACACATACTTAAATCATTCGTTGACATCTATGCTGATGACACGACCATCTACGGCAACACATCAAAGGCTGTAAATCACAAAGTTCTCTCTGATTCTCTCTCCTCTGATCTCGAGCGCGTGGTTCAGTGGGGGAAGATGTGGCTGGTTACCTTTAATGCATCCAAAACCAAACTCCTATCCTTACATCATCAACGCTCTGAGCCCCATCAATTGTGATGAATGGCTCTCGTCTGGGTGAGGCTCCGTGTTTTGACAAGCTTCTGGGTCTGACCTTTACTCCTGATCTGAAATGGAACACGTACATCAAGTCTGTTGCCAAGGTCGCTGGAAAGATGGTGGGATCCTTCTACCGCTCGAGAAGATATCTCACTACGGATGCAATTCTCTATCTATATAGAAGCCAAGTACGTCCAAGGATGGAATACTGTTGCCATATCTGGGCAGGAGCTGCTAAAAACAGCCTATCCTGCCTTGACAGAGTACAAAATAGACTTCGTGGCTTTTCTCTACCCTGCAACCTCTCTCCCACAAAAGAGACGTTGCGAGCCTGTCCTTGTTTTATCGTTATTTCCATGGCAGATTCTCGTCTGAACTCCAATCTCTGGTCCCCCCTCGCCAATCTTTCACGAAATTAACCCGTCTAGCTGAATCCACTGTGAAAAATTTCCCCCACTCTATATCTGTGCCTAAATCAAAATGCGGATTCCATGAACAAAGCTTCTTTCTTAGAATTGCACGCCTGTGGAACTCTGTTCCGTCTGCCTGCTTCCCTCCGGACTACAACTTGGTTGTCTTCAAGTCCAATGTTAACAAATTCCTAATGAACCGCCCTCTTAAGTAAACATTTCAGCAAATCTCCTCACTAACGTAATGTACTTGCAATAACCCTTATCCCTGAGTGGCTTCCGGGCCTTGATAAGTGGTGATCACTGTGTAAAAAAACAAAACAAAAAAAAACATAGTTGGAACCCTAACAGGTACTACCACTCCGGATCAGAGTGGACCTGGGAGCAATGGTAATTAAAGGGTGGCTCCACACTCCCCAAAGTCCACAAGCTGGGGTCTCACCACTGGATATAGTTTAAGGTTATATCCAGGACCTGAGATGATAGGGTTGTTTTTATTTTATCTAGTATGAATGGACTGATTACGTCTTTGGGTGTAGTGAGTAATCCTTTGATGTTCCCGATGTAGAACAATCATGTAGATATTTCTTCCTAGATTTTATTAAAAGTATTTTAATATTTTGTCAATATTTCTCTTCTATCTTTTAATCTGGAGTTCCTCTACGTAAGCCATTGTTAGAGTTGTAGATAGTTGTACTAGTTTCGTTCCCATTGCTGTACTTGGTTTGAATACATGTTTCGGTGTAAAATTCGAAATAGTTATTAAGCCTTGGGCCTATGCTGTCGAAGATGTATTGTTTGGTAAAGTTGAAAACTGAAAACACGTGTTATATAAACAGTAAACTTTACAAAATGTATAATTCAAGAATATTAAATAATAAACAAAGATAAAAATAATAGATATTTTTAGTCTCACTTCTTTAAATGTGCATTCTACTTCCGTAGGAGAAAGACTACTCACTACTATCTATCTATCTATATATCTATCTATCTACGTATCTATATCTATTTACCTATATGCATCTATGTATCTATCTATCTCTCTTTATATAGATAGATGAATAGATAGATGTACATAGATGTATAAATATATGCGATTACATCGATGTATAAATGTTTATCTGAAAAACATGGGGTGCCTATTTAATCATTGATTCGTTTAATGAAACAAAATACCGAAGGAAAAATTCTGCCTCACTGCACAATATTTAAATTATCCAAATTATTTTCTCGAAAATGAACTTAATTATCTTATCATGCTGCTATCAGTAAAACGGCCGAAACATAATAACTCTGCATATTCTTTTTTTATCCATTTTTTCGATGTGGCGGGCTAAATTTTTCGCGTTTTCAGAGAAGTTCGCCAAACGTACTTACGTTTTCAACCCACATATTTTTATTACATTTTCACCCCAAACAAGGCATATTGCCACTTTGTTGCAGGGGGCAATATCAGGGACATGGGCATCAGGGGTACTGTGTAGGGAGTTGGGCAGCAAGCTGTCGGTTCACGTTGCACTTGAACTTCTGCATGTCAGTACAGTTGGGGAAGCAGGGACCCGGCAGGGAATTCCAAAGTCTAGCTGTCCTGGGGAAGAACCTACCGGAGTAGAAGGCTCTCTTACATCTAGGAATCTCTACTGTGAAGGGGTGGGATTTAGCTGTTTGTCAGGTTTGTCGGCGGTATTTACGTCGAGAGGGCACAAATGCTTGCAGTTCGTCAGAGCATTCACCGTTAAAGTACTTGTAGAAAAGGCAGAGGGGTGCAACATTTCGTCGATGGGACAGAAGCTGAAGTTTAGATGACAGTTCAAGACCTATCAGATTGGTGACTCTCTTTTGAACCTTGTCTAGGGGCGAGAGACTAGTGGTAGATGTACCAGTCCAAATATGACAACAATACTCCATACATGTGCGAATGGTGGCCTTACAAAGGTATAGGATACTTTCGGGCGTTAGTATCTTTCTAGCACGGTAGAGAGAACCTACCTTCTTCGCAGCGGTCCTGGCGATACTCTCAATGTAATTGTTCCAACTCATGTTAGGGTCGTCTTCAAGGACTGTGGTATAGTGGATGCATAGGCTGCAATTTGAGACAGAAAGGATGGTCGTGTTTTATGTAAGGAGGTTTTTAAATTCGTTCTCGTATGTCTTGTGTGTAAAATGTTGATTAATTGCTCTTAAAGAGAGGAAAAGTAAGGCAGCGCTAAATGGTGGTACGACTCATACCGATGTATTTTCTTAAGAGATGCATTCTCATCATAGACATTTCAACTTATGTATAGCATTACTTTTTTCGACACAGTTTTTTTTGCTTTACTTTTTAAATAATGAATCATAGATTATAGTTTTTTTATCGATAAGCGATTTTAAAGGAGGCCTATATAAATAAAAGAATGCTGCCCAAGTATACAAATATATGCAGAAAAAGCAGTGTTAAATAGAACGGAGTGTTTTTGCTTAAAACGGTCGAATCTTTGCAAGAAAGTTCTATAGTCGTCTTCGTCTATTTTACTTTTATTTGTCAAGTATTTCGACAGCGTTTCATCATCTTAAGGCAGTTTTTGATTGCTGTTCGTCAAAAATCTGAACTACTAAAGCGTCTCGTGTTAAAAAATATACATTTTTTAATGTGTTAAAAACGTGGCTTAAGTAAATGTACAATGGTTTTAAAGGTGTTATTTACGAGATGGCACAGAATTTAAATTTAATTTTTTTTAAAAATTTTGTTAAATATATATATATATATATATATGTATATATATATATATATATATATATATATTAGTTATGGGACGATTCCAAAGTTTTCTCGATTCCGATACAATTACCGATTCCGTTCTAAATGTCCGATTTCGATACGATTCCCGATTCCGATTCTTTTAAAATTTATAAATATTTAATTAGAGATTAGTTGTTTTTTGATAATTTTAAAATTGTTACATAAGCCCCGCTAATTTCCGTGTAATTGATTGAAAATTGTAAGACAACAAAATATTTATTTTGATTTTAAAACAAACCCAGATTGTTTCAGTTCGTCGTTAGTGTAGAATATGCTAAAGTTTTCATAAACAGTTGAAAATAGTCGACGATTACTAGGCAAAATAAGAAAACGATGTAAGAAAAAAATATTTAACAAGGCCCCCTTCCATTGTTGGGAACAAATTTCTAAATAATGATATTACTATTTAGAAAACCATTTTTAATATGGACAGAGCGTGGTCTTTGTTTACTATTCAGTGTCTTCTCTCTATTAATGAAAAGTGAAAAAGTTATTTCAATTACAAAAAAAATGGTGTGTTATTAAATTTATTTGATTTGCTGTAAAAAAACGAAAACAAAAAAGAGATGCAAATAATGACACACATAGTAATTATCAAAGACAAGGAGAACAGGAACAATACGCAATAAGCTAGAAAACTAAAAGGGATATAGATGATTAAGAAAATCAAGATAATCCCTATAACTGTGATGTTGTATAGTATGTGAAAGATATTGTTCTTATAATGGCACTCGTTATGAACGTATAAATTGTATGTATTGTTGTTTATCAAGAGGATATGATATCGACGTATAAACTGAGTCATGTTGTATCAGAGAGTTATCACATGGGTATATAATACTGTTCATATTTACACAAAGGTATAATTTTTTTTATAAACTTTAAACTTTTTTTTCTTCAAGAGTTCTTCTATCTTCACTGCTGAGCTCCGTGATGAAACATGAAATGACCAACACCCTAACCAACTGAGACCTCTGTTCTTCCTTCTTTTGTGAAACCACAGAACAACACTTTATATTTTTAAAATATAAATTTATACCAGCTGTCTTAAATGGTCTTCACAAAGTCTGCATTTCGTGTCTACATGAACAATCTTTACAGCCTCACTTTCTGGTTTGAAGTACCTCTGCTCACTTCCGTGAACAAACTAAAAAACTCGACTGATTAAACTTCCCGCCCCCTTGACCTGAGTTCCGTTACGTCATCATTCAAAAAGCACACGTATCTCAACTTGCGACATTTCCACGTATGCCTGCCCAAGGTCATTTTGTTTATTTAACCTAGCTAATTTATGTAAACATCCTCAGCTAAAACCCATTGCTACACTTTATTCTATAAACAATAAATAACTCCCAATATAAACTATTTTACCAATATCACTGGATAGATAAAAAAATAGACAGATAGACAGATCGATCATAACTAATTTCTCTTTGAACTATGATATTATCTAACAGTGGGAGCACTGAGAGCAATTCCGAAAAACTTTGTAAAAAGAATAGAAAAATTGTCTGGAAAAATACAACAAATAACAATAATGAAAACAGCTGAAATATTAAGGAAAATCCTTAAATGCGTAAACTAATACACATGAACCATATGCGCGGCCAGAGGCAAAACGTGAAGAAGGGTTACATTCAACCAAACACATACCTGCAATTCATAAGTTTTCTACCCTCTCCCATTGCTCCATCACCCCCCTCCCAATGAGTAATGTCAAATACTTGAGAAGGGTCAGGAAGGATGGAAAGACTGAGGAGAGAGTGCTGACCAGACCTCCACTGGACAAGTGAGAAGAGAACTGCGACCTTGGAGAGGCCTATTGCCACTCAAATGTCAATGGAGACCAATAGCCGCTTCAGCGAGAAATCAATGATAAGTACTAGAAATCTGGGGAGGCTCAGCTTCCAAGGAACATCACAGATTGTCTTCAAAGAGAGATCCTTGATAACCTGTGTGAAAGTTCCCTGTGAATCAATATTAATAATAATAATTCTGATTTCGTTTATCAACGTCTCTCTGAAAAAGGATGGAATTCATTTCCAGAGGATTTCCCTTAATCCCAACTCCAAACCAGGAGCTTCAACGATCAAGGGGTTTTGTAAGGATGTTAGTGGTACCTACAATAGCAGAGGTCTGAAGGCCGCCTAAAACATCGGTGATTTGTTTTTTTCAATTGTCCTTCCAGACAACTTAATACTACTCCTAGTGTACCAACTACGACCGGTATTATTTGTGTTTTAACCCCGTGTATACGCCTTATCTCCAAGACCAATGTATCATAATTGCTCCACTTCTCGTTCTCTTTCTCTCTCACATTCCTGTCCCAGGGTAATGGAAAGTCTAAAATTTGCCAGTTCTTTTAGACTGTGTCAATGACGACCAAACCCGGACGATTATCTTCCAATTGATTGGTCGTTATGACACTTTTGTCCTACCATATCTCTACCTTGCCATCCCTACTTGTTCTCACTTCATCAGGAACCTCCTCAAACCATTTTCCAGCACACTTCATTCCAAACCTCTTACCCAATATATCTGCAGTCCCATGCGATTGTATCTTTTGCAGTACTCTCTCTGGGCCAGTCCACTATACCCTGCTGCAAGGTGCGCAATTGACTCTGAAGTCTTACCACAAATTCGGAATTCTGCAGCAACTTCCTCTTTTAGAACCACCTTTTTTAACAATCGTGTTCCTAATACCTGCTTTTGTGTTGCACAAACAAAAGCTTCAGTACTCTTAGCCAGATACCCAACTCTAAGCCATTGCCATGATCTTTCATCAGCCACTTCTGCTATATCCTGGAAGAACCTTCCATGTATTTTCTTCCCAGCCAGTTCCTCTGCCCTTTCTCTATCCATACGTTTCACATAATCAGCGTTCATCGGCCACAACCTTATGCATCTACTCCTCACTTCTAACCACATGCTCTTTCAACGACGTCTCCTCGGTTCTAACACAATGTTTTACACTTTTAAATCCTCTCCCACCGTATTTCCTCTTTTGATACAGTCTTGCTACGCTACTTCGAATGTGAAATATACCAAACTTACACTTTTCTTGTTTTGATATCCATGGCATGCAACTTCTTGTAAGACCATTCTAAAATACCCGCACTGTATCTAAAAAAACTGACTGCCCATGCATTTACTGCTTTCATTAGGTTTCCTCCATACCGTTTCGACTTTGCAATTAGTTTCACTCTTTTAAGATACACCTTCCTAACTTTCTCCTTCATTACTCTGTTCATGATGCCTACACCCTCCAACACTCCCAAATACTTATACCCCGTATCTTGTATTTCTTTCATGATTTCTTCATTTGGTAGCACTATTCCATTCGAATGAACCTGTACTCCTCTTTTCATCGCCAGCACCGCACATTTACTAATCCCAAACTCCATCCCACTGTCTTCTGAGTACGTTCCCACAAGTTTTACCAGTCTCTCCATTTCCTTTTAATTTTTACCGAATATTTTCAAATCATCCATAAACAGTAGATGGTTGAGGCGTCTGTCACCAGAACCAAAGTTATACCCCAGTTTTTCTCTCTTCAAGAGGATGCTTAGTGGCACTATTGTCATTACAAAAAGAAGTGGAGATAACGAATCACCTTGAAATATCCCACGTTTAATGCCAACCTGCCCCACCACCTCTCTGTTTGCTGTCAGCACCGTTTTCCATTGAGCCATACTTGTCTCCAAATACCCTACCACATTCTCAGCAACCTTCATCATCAATAGTGTTTCACGTATCCATGAATGAGGAACCATGTTAGAAGCCTTTCTGTAATCGATCCATGCTACGCTCAGATTCCTCTTCTGCTTCTTTACATCCTTCATTAATGCTTTATTAATCAGTAGTTGTTCCTTGATACATCTTCAGCCTTTCCGACACCATTTCTGTGCGTCCGGTAAAACACCATTACTCTCAAGATGCTCATAAATTTTTTTCTGCAAAGATTCCAGTTTCCACATTAATGGCAGACATGTAATTGGTCTATAATTATTGGCATCGGTTCCCTTTGTAGGATATTTCCTAATCAGTGTTGTTCTTCCCTTAGCAAGCCGATCACGGACATCTTCCGACTCTACGACCCTTTTCATGGCAGTAGCTATAGGTGGGTGAAGGCATTGAAACTGTTTAAGCCAGAAGTCCATCACTCCATCTGGACCAGGTGCCGTCCAGTTTGTCATCCTTCGTATGCCAGTCTTCGCGTCATCAATGGTTATCTCAACGTTCTTCATCTGCTGCATTCCTGATAGCCTTTCTCTGACCTCCCCCAACCAGCTAGCCTTCTCATTATATCGCCCTTCGACAGACCTAATCCCACTCTAGAACTTGCTTGCATCTTTTGCATTTGGAGTGTTGTTATTTCCCGCCTGTTTACTACCATTTAATTCTTTATACAGCTGAGACTGATTGTTCCGGAAAAGATTGTTCTGCCGAAATGCAACACTTTTTCCAACAAAGTTCCTAATTTTCATACCACCAGTGTGGATCTTTTCTTTCAACATTGTTAGAACGCTCGTCGTTCCCTTTTCCAGCAATCTATACCTCCTTTCAAGCTCGTCCTTGGCTTTCTGTCCTAGATTAATTCCTATTCTTATTTCTTCGATTCTACCGATGTCTTTCCGCCACGGTTTAATACTTTCTTCAAGCCAGTATGGCATTCTATTTTACATTTCTCTCTTTTCCTTCTGTATTAAGCCAAGACGATTCGCAGCAACATATGACACTGCATACAGAAGCCTGTTAAGTTCCGTAATCGATATGTTCTTTCTTATGATGTTGTGAATTACTCCTTGAACTATTTTTATATCGCTTTTCACCTTCCGCCTATCATTACTCTTCATGTTTGGAATATCTATGATCTCGTCTCGAAGAAGAACCTCTCTTAACGTCTGAAGTACTTCATTTTCTACAGAAGTCAAAGCTCGAACTTCATCACCACTTCTCCATACATCTGCTCCTTCCACTGGTTCCGTTCTCTCAGAGTCATTGATCTCATCTGCCTTAGATCCTTCAAACTCCTTTTCATCACCATAGGATTCCATTCCTCCTCAGTGGCCCGCCCCCATCATCGCTTACATTTCTCTTCTGCACTTCCACTCTCTCATCAGAACTAGCTTTATCAATTTTACTTTCGTTATTCATTTCACTCCTAATCACCCGTTCAATCTCTTCTCTTGCAATCACTGAACGTATGTTATTATTTTTAATTTGTTTTACTGGGATACCAAACTCGCGACACTTCTAGCTCCTCCTCTCGATTCCAATTCTTCCTTCACTTTTCGGATATATCAACCAGATTTAGTACTTCCACTTCTTACAAAGCATTCTTTCCTCATTGGTCCATGTTTTTTTACATTTCCTGTTCCAACTCCGTTTGTGTCTTCGGACCCTCTCTGGCAATTCTTTAATTACGAAAAACCTCTAGTGAAAAACAAACGCTTTTCTTGTTTTTCATATTAATTAAAACAGTTTCAACAAATGTCATGCATTTTTCACGGCGACGACCACAATGTCAAGGCACAAATTTACGCATTTTTACAGGGAAATAAAATGAACAAATCTTTTACCTATGAAAACCTTTCAAGAAAAACAAACGCTTTTCTTGTCTTTCGTATTAATTAAAACAGCCCCAACAAATGTCATGCACATTTCCACGGCGATGACCACGATGACAAGGTACAAGTTTACACATTTTTATGGGTAAATAAAATAAACAAATCCTTTACATGCGAAAAACCTCTCCGGAAAAACAAACGCTTTTCTTATGTTTCGTATTAATTAAAAAAGAAACAATTGGGACGCTGAAAACGTACACATTAAAATAATACGTTTTATTGTCGCGGCGATTATTTATTTGTAACGCAAATTAAAAAAAAAACATATTTTCAGGGTTATTTATTTATGTTGGTAGTGTAGAAGAAAATGTATGATTGTTTTTAAGAAAGGTGTATTTAAAAATGGAGAATAAATTAAACAAAAAGGAAGGCAGTGACTAAATCGTCGTTGTCAACGTGTTAAAGTAGTTTTATTTGTAAGAAAATTGCGTTAAAATCACTTAAACGGAATGTTTAAGTGATTTTAACGCAATTTTCTTACAAATAAAACTACTTTAACACGTTGACAACGACGATTTAGTCACTGAAATTAACGATGTAAAAATGTAGAAAGTATTAACCATTGTTTATTTGGGTAATTTAAACGCGAAAAAAAAAATGGGACGCTGAAAACGTACACAGTACAAAAGTATTTTTTATTGTCGCGTTGATTATTTATTTGTAAATATGTTTTTTTTAATTTGCGTTACAAATAAGTAATCAATGCGACAATAACACGTATTGTTTTACTGTGTACGTTTTCATGGTCCTAAATATTTTTCGGGTTTAAATTCTTCAAATAATCAATTGATAATACTTTCTACTTGTTTTTTACATCGTTCATTTCCGTATTACGTTATGGGTTATTGTTATGTATGCATACGCAACCGGAAGTCGTAAACCGGATGTTGGGTTACGACACCCGTTACAAAGTCATTTGAATTTTATAATTATATATATATATATATATATATATATATATAATACACGGTAAATAATTCTAAACCATTTTTTCAAGCAGGAGAGATTTAATTTAAAAGTGTAATTCGTTTTTTTTTACAGTAACGTCTATATATATATATATATATATATATATATATATATATATATATATATATATATATATATTATTCCTTAATTGGAATTCATTTTTGAGATGAGAATTATATATATTAATTTATTTTTATTTCGGACTATTACTCTCATCTTTATTAGTTGTTGTTTTCATCTTTTATTGGGTGTTGTTTTTCACGACGATTCGGCCAACTATTCCTCTGGCCTTCGTCAGGTGGTATCCATAGCGGTGACTATGGAAGATCAGATAATAAATAAACGTGGATTTATAAGATCAAAGAATCCAACCTTGATCGCCCTTCGAGGCCCCTGGCGCAGTTGATAGAGACGTTGAATCTCTACGGTTCCAGATGGACATTGTCTGAAGATAGCGGTTTCAATCCTACCCAGAGCGTGCCAGAGGTTTACTTGGCCAAAACGTGGTGAGACGACAACAACTACGGATGGCAGTGATTGCTGAGAATGCAGTTAGGAGATTCGAAGTTCCTATCTGTCGCGGTTACCACCTGACGAAGGCCAGAGGAATAGTTGGCTGAAACGTCGTGAATAAACAACAACCAATAAAAACGATAAAAAACAACAACTAATAAAGATGAGAATAATAGTCCGAAATAAAAAAAATGAATTAATAGTAATGTCTATACTTTTAAATAATTAAAAATTGTAATAGTTTCCGTGAATATTACTTACATTGATTTTTAAAACTAATATTATTAAATTTAAACATAAAATTATTTTATAAATTTACTTACAAACATTAATGCAGAATCGTTTCATTAGAAACCTCTTTGATTTAATTTTTATGAATAAACATAGTCAGTTCTGATAAAATTACCTAAAAAATGTCAATACTAAACTGCGTATCTCCACAATATAATTGAAATAGATTATAGATTATTTTGTTTGAAAAACTACATGCATATCAGTCTGGAATAAAAGAAAATTGACGAGGAATTAAAAAGTGTTAGTCTTAAGGAAACTAGAATTATTAGTCAAAATATCACAATATATGGCAACCTTCCGTCTTATTAGAGAATAGCATTCTGTGTCCAGGGGCATTGCAGAATCTACTGTGGCTATACATTCGAAGCTGGAATGGGCACTCCGGATGCAGGCCTGGGTGTGTGATAAGGACACCTAGGTTTACCCAATTATCAGGGCCCTCCTCTCGGCATTGAAGACAATATCTGTCGGAAAAGCCAATACGGAATTGCCGGAACGGTGTTGTAGTTTGCTTATCGGGACTAAAAACCGTATTTTTTCAACAAAGTTTACTTCCTTTATAAGAAATAATGAATTAATGCTAGCGAACAACGTTTTTGTTACCCTTAAAAAATCATAACCCTATCCCAACAAAGTTTCTACTACTAAGATGCCCAGCTATCAGGGTTCAACAAGACATGGCAATTGATCTCGTAATACCAACACTTTTTAATATTTACAGCCTCATTAAATCAGGGACATTAGCCTTGATATCCTTTATACAAAAATAGCACGAAAGGCAGATTAAACGTTCTTAATAAGGATATAGATAATATCAAAATTAAGACTTTTAAAAGATAAAATTGAAGAATACGTAAAATTAAGATGACCTCTAATATCAACAATCTCTCCCTATAAAAAAAGCATGGACACCAAACTATTGTCGAACAGAGAACATAAGCATACTATCATATTAACATACATACTTATCGACCATACAAACTGATCAATTATACATCTGTGCGGTGTAACCATCGCATTGTACAAACAATATGCACACATGCACCTCTACATATAGACCAATCAATCTCTTGTGCGATATGAGTAAGTTGCTGGAATCTACGATAAACAGAGAAGTAAGTGATTAACCACTTGGCAAAAATAACCTGATCAGTGACATGCAGTATGGTTTCCGCGAGATCTACAGCTTATGTATTTACTGTTATATCACACAGGATTAGCGAATTGCTCGATGGAGGCTTTGTCTTTAGACCAATAGCTCTTGACATATCAAAAGCTTTTGAAAGAGTGTGGCATACTTTACAAGATCGCCAGCTATGGTTAGCTGTGAATGTACTATCACTTATTCTGTCTGATAGGCTTATGAGAATAGTCGTTAATGACCAGAAATCAGAAACTGTATTAACGCTTGTGTCCCTCAGGGTTCCATCCTCGATCCAATCCTATTTCTGGTCTTCATCAATCATCAACTAAATAATATTCTTAGGTCATTTATGCAGACGACACAATAATCTATGGCGACACTTCAAAGGCAAAAAGTGACAAAAATCTTTCTGACTCTCTCTCTCTCTCTCTCTCTCTCTCTCTTCTGATCGTGAGAATGTGGTGCAATAGGGAAAAAGGTGGTTGGTTAATTTTAATGCATCGAAAACCAAGCTTCTGTTTTTTTTTTCATCATAATCGCTCTGATTCCCACTACGCCCAAATTGAAATGAATGGATATAGTCTTGGAGAATCTCTGTGTCTTGGCGAGTTTCTGGATGCCATCCTCTACCTATATAAGAGCCAGGTGCACCCTTCAATGGAGTACTATTGCAGCATCTGGGCAAGAGCTGCTCGGCACGTCTTATCTTGCCTTAATAGAATTCAAAATCGGCTTCGAAACCTAGGAGGAGATACCTTTTTCTTCCCTGCAAACTCTTTGCTACCAAAAGAGACGCGCTAGCCTGTCTGCTCTAGCACTATTGTCATGGTAAGTGCTCATGGGAACTCTAAACTATGATCCCCATTTATCAAATTTTCACAAAAGACACTCGACTAAGTAAAACCACTATATATGATTTTCTCTACATTCTATCTGTGCCTAAATGTAGACGCAGATTCCATGAACAGAGCGTCTTTCCCAGAACTGCTCGCCTTTGGAACACTGTTCCGCTGGCATGCTTCCCGGCCTTATACAACATGGTAGCCTTAAAATTTAATTTAAAAAAGTTCCTGTTATGGCTTTTTCATAAATAAACAGATTCCACCTAATTGTAATCATGACCACCTTACATTAATTAAAATTATCCTCGAGTGGCCTTCAGACCTCGATAAGCGGTAACGCCAAGAAAAAAAAACACAGCAAATATTACAAAGTAATAAATATAAAAAATACATTACTAAAAATATACCAAATAATAATTTTTGTAAAGACGCTAATTTATAAAACCATCTTAATTCAAACATATATCAACAAATTAAATTTGCAAATTAACCTGCATATACATATTAATTATCTCGTTTCCATGGAAGCAATTACAAAAAAAACATCGATCTGTAAAAGAAGGGATAGGGAAAAATATCTGAAACCACATTAGGAAAAAAGAAACATTGAAAAACCGACTGGTTTGGAAAAAAATATAACAAATAAAAAGTTTGGCGTAGAGTTACCTCAGAAAAAATTAAATGATGTTAATGCCAACAAACACACTTTAAAAATATAGTTTTATCTTAAATGTCGATAGCGATACCTCATTTATTTTTGGCAAGCATGGTAGGCTTAAATCTTTAAATCTATTTTTCAGACGAGTAGCTAACACCAAAAAAGAGGAATGTGTTATATTGTCACTGTACCAAACAGGCTGGATGTGTGTATAATCCCCAAAAGAGTATGTATTTTACTATTTAAACGTACATGTGTATCTCCGTGTCTTTGTGACCTATTTGCGTTAGTGATGTATATATACTTGCTTGAATCGTAGTGTTTGAATGTATATACGTGTCGCTAAAATCTCTGTTTTTTTTACACTTCTGTGTGTGTGTATATATATATATATATATATATATATATATATATAAAACTACTTAATTTACTCACATAAAATTAATATACGAAAGTATAGATTTATGCGTAAACTTTAAGTATTTACTTCAAAAGTGCTCAATACGTAGGTAGAGCTAGTTAGTAATTTATAAAATATATATGGTGATTAAGCTACACTGAATATTCGGCGTTTCATCCACTCTAGGACTCCTCAGGCTTATGCGCGAATTCTGTTGTTGTTTATCGTTTTTATATGCTCATCTCCTATTGAGATTTTAGTTAGCCAATCATCTTTCTAGTATCCACCGGGCCCCTTCCTGTCAGCCAATGGGCATGCATTTTATCGGACAAAAGATCTGTTTTAAAACTAGGTTCGTGTTTTTTTTCTTGTGAGTTTATATATGAATATATATATTGGCTAACTAAGTTATTGTTAGTTTATATATAAATATATATATTGGCTAACTAAAATCTCAATAGGAGAGGAGCATATAAAAACGATAAACAACAACAGAATTCGCGCATAAGCCTGAGGAGTCCTAGAGTGGATGAAACGCCGAATATTCAGTGTAACTTAATCGCCATATATATTTTATAAATTACTATATATATATATATATATATATATATATATATATACACAAACGTAACAGTCTATTTTATGACCCGTGATTAGTCTCGGCTAAGTGTGTTGATGCGTGCGTGTCAACATAATTACATAAAAATATATACATACGATATACTTGCTCTGCTATTTTTTCTCTGGAAAGAATTGGATTCTGTTAAGACAAAGACGATTTAAGACAGTCCAAGACGCATATATATATATATATATATATATATATATATATATATATATATATATATATATATATATATATATATATATATTATTTCTCCCAGATAGTCGTCATAGCAGAGGAGTGATCAACGATCTTAGCTTGAGAGAAAGACCTTCAACGTCTCACGTCTGAGACCTCTCCCCCCGCTTGTGAGGTGACCTCTTTCAGATCATATTCTTTAATTGGCATCTTCATTCCAACTCAACATTTTGCTCCGGCAAACTGGAACACGTGATAGACACCCCATCCTACCAGTCAGCTGCTTAGATACCTTCCCGTATCATCAAATTTTATATATTCTTACATGTTTTGAAAACCCATCAAAAATAGCTTCACGTTACTTGTTTTCTTTGTAAGTTAGATCGATAGATATATAGATCAATAGATAGCTAGATAGATAGATACACAGATAGATACGCCGACAATTAGCTAAACTGATAGATAGACAGATAACAGAAAATTTACTTATCTGCTTAACTAACTATACAACACATGTGCTATCACATGTATTTCAGTATTTAGTTTAATTATGTTATTTAAATCTGTGACCCCTCTCGTGAGAAGGTGGTTAAGGATGCTTGTCTATCTGAATTCTCAGCTCGTGTAGTCTAGTCTTCTCTGAAATCGTGTAGTCTAGTCTTCTTCATGAAATTTGGTATGCTGAAAGTGAATATCGAAGCAGCAGGTAGGAAGAAAGACAACTCATGTAGACTAATCCACAGTGTTAATTTTCAAACTTATGTACAAATGTTTTTACAAATCTCATTCAGTTTTTTTAAAGTTTTTTTCAAAGTCTCAAATCTCTTCACAGACAGCGACAGACGGTTGAATAAGGAAGGTGGAGGGGTCCCCTCTCCCGGGAGCGGCGGTTCTATACGATATGTTCTCCCCGAATTCAACAAGCAATCTGCTTAATTTTAGAGCATATCGGCCCAATGTGGGTGGGGTGGAGGTCTCTCCAGCCAATTAAATCACGCTAAACCCCAGCGATCTGAGACCCAATTCAAGACCAAATCCCATAACCTTGAGGTCATCAGCCATCACTAAGCCAGTACAATATGTTCTTCCAACATCCTCCCATTTCCTGTTGTTGAGTTTTTCCCAAATAGCAAAATATCTCAGGTTATTCCAACCAAAAAGCAAATATATCCATTTTGACAATGAATTAAAATATGTCTATATTTATCCACCTTAAATTCCCGAGGCACCTGCCGTTACCCTGGATCGGTCAAAAAGCTATCTCAGCGTAGTTCTAAAGCTCCTCAATGGGGAATTACATCACATTATTAACAAGTGAGCTTTATTCTTAAAATACTTTTTGTAGGATTATATTATTTTAAATAGGGGGTATATGTAATATTTAATAATTGTTGGCGGGAAGAACTCGATATATGTGGCCCTTAATATATTTGTTTTTATTTATAGTTTACACTGAGAATTCTTCTGCAGGCATAAGGATAATAAAAGACACATGGAAAGAACTACTATAAAAATATTAATAGTGCAATTGTGCGCATGTATTATTAATGAAACTCAAATCTTATTTTTTGGAAATTAGCATAAAAATGTGTGTCTGTTTCTGGTGACGTGGTATATCATAAAAAGTATTTTCAATGCAATAGAGGTTAAATGAAACAAAAACGATGCTGTTATTTATATATATTATTTTATGTTGATATTTCGAGCAGTACTCCGCTCTTGTCAAGGAATGGAGCGAAATGAGTAAAATTAATAAAAATGAGAAATGTTCAGAATACTGAAAAATTTTATATTTGGACTGCGTTCATTTCTTGCTATAACGCTCAACGTTCAAAATAGTCCACATGAAATCTCGTAAACGTTTTAAAAAAGATTATTTCTTTTATATGTTAAAAATTTATAATGCGCGAGAGTTCGCCTCAAGCGACATCAACGTCATGAAGCAACTGATCCTCTCTCTCTTTCTCTCACTTTATATATATATATATATATATATATATATATATATATATATATATATATATATTGAAATTAGTTGCTTTTGATGTCGGGTCGTATCGACGGAGTTGTTTGAAATTGTTTGTTGGGACGTACCGGGTCATGTCGATGAGATTGTTAAGGACCATGCCGGATTTTGTCGACGGAAGTGGTTTGTGCTGTGTTGAGTCCCATCGACGGTAGTGTTCATGAGTTGTGTAGACGGAAGCGTTCGGTTTTTGTTTGTTGTTCAGTTAATCTGACGATTATCGCAGTCGTACTGCCGAGGTTCCTATAAATCCCTCTATTAAAAAATATTAACAAAAAAAAAGATGAATAAATAAACGTTAAATATGATGTAACGGAAAGCCAACCGACTCAAAAACCAGATCAATTTTTTAAAAATGCCTTCGAATGCATGCTTGGAATAAATCCCAAGATGCCCAATTTATAGAAAGTGTATGTAAAAATTGATATGAGGAAAAATATTATGGCAGTGTGAAAATGGCGCAGGAGAGAGGGAGCAAGGAAGAGAATGTGAACGGGAAAGAAGATAAATTTAAACGCAGAGCTGCGGCGTAGTGGGAATGGTTATTCCTTAGCGGATTATTTTTAAAATGTCTATTTCCCTTCTTTCGTGACGCAAAGAATTAAAGAGTTAAGGTTCCTCAGTGGGGAGGGAGTTATTTAGTCAGCATCAAAATTATAAGTAAATGGGATTGGATTCTTATTTACCCTTTTAATTTTTTGGTATAATCAGATAATTTAAATAAGAACATAATATTATTAGTTACTATTGCTGAGTTAAATATTTATTAGTTAATAAAAATTTGAATACATTGTGGATATAAAGTAGTACTAATCAAACTTGGTACAACATGCCATCCGTTTCAGGAAATAGAAGACAAAAACTGAAGATGGCCGCTCTTGCTATTTATGGACTGGTGATCACGTGAGATAGCGAAATTTTGGGGAAATATGCAAATGGGACGCAGTCGGATTTTCGAATAAAAAGCCTGTCTCAGAGAGAGTAGGTCTCTTTGACAGAAGTAAGTTTCTGATAGATGTGCGTTGGGGTTTTATTACCGAGAACTAACGGTTGGGAATTCTTTCTAAGGAATTAACTGTCTAGTAATACCAACGAATTTAACTACATGCACGATAGTAGGGAATTTATTAACGTGTTTTTAAATAGAACAGTTTAAAATAAAAACAAGTTGGGGTATTAAGGTTTCTAAGCGTTAAAATTGTTTCAAAGGACGGTAGCGAACAAAATAAATTGCGGAAATTTCGAAACAGAAACAAATCTGGGAGAAGTACGTAAATTAATATGATAGATTATTATAATGTTAAGTGGGATCCAATTCGTTGGATTAGGAAAATAAATGAACGAAAGAACAGAGTTCTGGACCGGATAAATGAACTATCAGGACGTGATCATTCAAGTGACTGCGAGAGTAGAACCTGATGTAAAAGTTAGGCTTTGGTGAGAAAAATAAAGTTTAAGTATCCTGGGTTTATTTTTTGACAGGATAAAGCATAGAAGAGTATAAAATATAAAGGAAAATATGTAAATATGATGGAATTTTAGTGGACAAAACGAAAATGCAGGTCTGCTGGGCTGAGATAGATATTTGACGATTGTTAGCAAGGAGGAGAAATTTAATTATCTGGAATGAATAATATAAATTGGAATTAGAATGAACTAGAATGAATAAAACTAAGATGGAAGAAGCTTATCAGCGTAATTCTAAATGATTTCCATTTCATACCTACATAATGTACATTATGTTGGTAGAATTTATTACATTTAGCCTTCTTGATACTAAATATAGATGTGGCCTTGGCGTTTCAAAGAAAACAGTACGTGCATCCCCGGGTGATAAGATTAGAAGTTGTTTGGGTTTTTAAAAAATATTGTTAAATTTACATAATGATTAGCCTTATTTGCCTTGAAGTTTCTTATGAGGGTAGTTAGGGTATTTTTCCTTACATGCATCATTTGAGAAAAAAGAGATATAATTCGTGATACATGTTTTGACAGGAAACGTAGAAAGTTCTATGTAAGTCTATATTTTTCGGAGGCTCGGAAGTGTGGATAGATGGGATAGTAAGAGTGGAAGGTTTAGTTGAGTAAAGCGTTGTAGAGATAAGTACAAGACGGGAGATTATGATGTATATTACTGTGGGGTGTTGATGTATGGTAATGTTATAATTAAATTATTGGGTCTCAATTTGGATAATGTATACTACTTGATTTGTGTGCGATGGTTCGTAATAGATTCTGTTGGTGGTGACTGTACGAGAATAAATAACATCTAAACGTATATAATCGTTGTTTAGTGGGCAATTGATTCCCTGAAACCTAAACCTACTGTCTTTCTATTATTTCTTTTTTATCATGTCTTGAAACATTTCTATCCTAATGTCCCTTCAGCTAGATATACATTTCCCTATATCTGTAACCTTACTCTTTACTTTCTCAATTGCCCTTGCTAGGCTCTTTCTTTCTAACAGTTTCTATCTAATGTATTCTAAGCTCAACGTCACATTTCTCATATATTTGTAAGATACTTTCTCCTCTTTTAATGATAAACATTAATCTTCGAAACGCATTTATAATACCGCCTTTCATTGATGTTTTTCTTTATTGATCTGATAAATAGATTCATATATAACAATATATGCTTTATCTTGCGTATTGTTTTCTTTATATATATATATATATATATATATATATATATATATATATATAATACTAAAGTTGATTTAATCAACTTTTGTGTCCTATAAGTTTTTTTTTTACATATTTTATTCACACAAATATAACATAAAATATAAAATATTTCTGAGTTTGAGATTTAGTTAATATTTTAGATGCATTATCAGCGTGGTCAAATCGTGTATCTGTATTGTAATATCTCAGAAAAATGAACCCTTTTATTTTTATTGTTGTATGTTTCGTAATTTTCAAACAACTCACATACATAAATAATATTTTATCTATCAGCTTTATCCTCTATCCATGCACATTGTTTAATTTGCCATCATATTCCTTGTCAACTCACATTTTCTTGAATCAAATATTCAATCACACTTAATGGATAGTGGTTACAAACTGGTAATCACTTCCCCCACTTGGTAGCACAACACTACCCGACTACAAAGGTAAGAAACGAAACCAAGCCGTCTAACTGCTAAGATCACTCGATATATACACTTGGCTCGGCTGGTATATTTTCATATAGAACTCGTGACAGTAACTATAAATTGCACTGTCTGCGCATTCTCGCGCTTCTAACCTTGACTGCCGGCCAGTTTCGAATCGTCAGGTAAGCTCGTCTGTGTTTTTTTGTTTTCATTCTATTTTTTAAAATTTTGTTGTTCAGTTTTGCGACAATGATGAACCAGCACCACAACCACTGCGAATCTGTCGTTATATCACGCTTACTTTTGACATTGATAAATTTTCACATTGAATGAGCCCATTTTATTTTGTATACAAAGATTTATGCCTGATATTGGTCGGTCACGCTTAAGTTGGAAGCTCCAATTTCCTTGATAAACGCGCTGATTCAAAGGATGCAACCACTCATGTTCTCGTTCACACTCATGACGCAAATCACCGTTCTGTTAATTTACATTCTGATATTTCTTAACACGATTTATTGCTAAAATTAATTAGCTTCTTCGTAATAAAAAACAAAAGCTTTTTATTTTTTCTGTCATTTTTGTCCTTTGGCAGCGAGACAAATCTTTTGATATAATCTTCATGATCAGGGGGAAAAGAGTCAGAGGTCATGAAAATATCTAAGAGGTGGAAATCTATCCTGACGGCTGAGATATCTCGTTGGATTTGCCTTCTTTACTTTACACATAAATGAAAATTTAGTTATTAGTGATATTTGCGAAGAGAAATACTGAAAATATAAAAGGCGATTGTTTGACACGCGATATGAAAAAAGTTTTCTATAGAATCAGTAATCGTCTTTTAGAAAAGTGAATACTTGGAAACACGGGAACAAATGAGGAGAATTGGGGTAAACGGGGAGATAAGCAAGTCATGCAAACAGTGAAACTTACAAATACGATCATTCAATAAAATCTAAAAAATAATCAATAGTATTTTGGGGATTTTTTTGCAGAAATTTATATTCTGCAATCTCTGGAATTAGATTATAGTAAAAATCTTATTTTGCCATTAGTTAAAATATTGTAAATTTGGACTAACTTATTCGAAGTGTCAGAACTTGTCCAATTTACAGAAAATGAGTAATGATTGAAAATAAAACGAATAAAGAAGGCAGAAAGAGGTATTTTGCTTTTCGCAGGAAAATGCCAGCACTCATACACCACTCATACACCACTCAGAAGAACAGAGAAAACTGTTGTTTTGTTTGATTAAGAACAAGTGCCACACATGTCATATGACTCCGAATAATCATAGTATTTAACATCGGTGATCACGCCATCTCTCTTTCTAGCAGTCAAAGTTACCTGCTATCCTCCGCAATCGACCATTAAAATAAAAAAGGGCTCTAATTACTCTCTCCCTGGTCCCCTTATGGAACAATTTTCTACCATAGCTCTAATCAGCTTTTCTAAACAGCCCCCTAGAATAATCTAGTATCATCGTTGTTGGTTTGGTCGAAATAGACATTAATTGTTTTTCACGAAAAATGTCGTATTAATTTAAAGAACAAAATATAATATTCTGCAAATATATAACCATTTGTGTGTATATATGTAGTAGTGTCAGAATATATAAGCATTTGTGTGTATATATGTATGAGTGTCAAAATATATAATGATTTATGTGTATATATGTAGTAGTGTCACAATATGTAATCATTTGTGTGCATATGTAGTAGTGTAATAATATATAAGCATTTGTGTGTATATATGTAGTAGTGTCAAAATATATAAGCATTTGTGTGTATATATGTAGTAGTGTAAAAATATAAAATAATTTAGTAGCGTCAATATATATATAATCATCTGTGTGTATATATGTAGTAGTGTCAAAATATATAATCATTTGTGTGTATATATGTAGTAGTGTCAAAATATATAGGCATCTGTGTGTATATATGTAGTAGTGTCACAATATATAAGCATTGGTGTTTATATATGTAGTAGTGTCAAAATATATAATAATTTGTGTGTATATATATAGTAGTGTCAAAATATATAATCATTTGTATGTATATATGTAGTAGTGTCACAATATATAAGCATTTGTGTGTATATATGTAGTAGGGACAAAATATATAAGCATTTGTGTGTATATACGTAGTAGCGTCAATATATATAATCATTTGTGTGTATATATGTACTAGTGTAACAATATAAAAGCATTTGTGTGTATATATGTAGTAGTGTAAAAATATATAAGCATTTGTGTGTATATATGTAGTAGTGTCAAAATATATAATCATTAGTGTGTATATATGCAGTAGTTTCACAATATATAATCATTTTTGTGTATATATGTAGTAGTGTCACAATATATAATCATTTGTGTGTATATATGTAGTAGTGTCAAAATATACAAGCATTTGTGTGTATATATGTAGTAGTGTAAAAATATATAATCATTTTTGTGTATATATGTAGTAGTGTCACAATATATAATCATTTGTGTGTATATATGTAGTATTTTCAAAATATATAAACATTATTGTGTATATATGTAGTAGTGTCAAAAAAATAAGCATTTGTGAGTGTATATGTAGTAGTGACAAAATATATAATCATTGTTGTGTATATATGTAGTAGTGTCACAATATATAATCATTTGTATGTATATATGTAGTAGTGTCAAAATATATAATCATTTGTGTGTATATATGCAGTAGTTTCACAATATATAATCATTTTTGTGTATATATGTAGTAGTGTCACAATATATAATCATTTGTGTGTATATATGTAGTAGTGTCAAAATATATAAGCATTTGTGTGTATATATGTAGTAGTGTCAAAATATATAATCATTTTTGTGTATATATGTAGTAGTGTAACAATATATAATCATTTGTGTGTATATATGTAGTATTGTCAAAATATATAAACATTATTGTGTATATATGTAGTAGTGTCAAAAAAAATAAGCATTTGTGAGTGTATATGTAGTAGTGACAAAATATACAATCATTGTTGTGTATATATGTAGTAGTGTCACAATATATAATCATTTTTGTGTATATATGTAGTAGTGCCAAATATATAATCATTTGTGTGTATATATGTAGTAGTGTAAAAATATATAATCATTGTTGTGTATATATGTAGTAGCGTCAATATATATATAATCATTTATGTGTATATATGTAGTAGTGTCAAAATATATAATCATTTGTGTGTATATATGTAGTAGTGTCAAAATATATAATCATTTGTGTGTATATACGTTGTAGTGTAAAACTATATAAGCATTTGTGTGTATATACGTAGTAGCGTAAATATATTATAATCATTTGTGTGTATATATGTAGTAGTGTCAAAATATATAATCATTTTTGTGTATATATGTAGTAGTGTCACAATATATAATCATTTGTATGTATATATGTAGTAGTGTCAAAATATATAATCATTTGTGTGTATAATTGTAGTAGTGTCACAATATATAATCATTTTTGTGTATATATGTAGTAGTGTCAAAATATATAAGCATTATTGTGTATATATGTAGAAGTGTCAAAATATATAATCATTTGTGTGTATATATGTAATAGTGTCAAAATATATAATCATTAGTGTGTATATATGTAGTAGTGTAAAATATATATAATAATTTGTGTGTATATTTGTAGTAGTGTACTAAATATATAATCATTTTTGTGTATATATGTAGAATTGTCAAAATATATAAGCATTTGTGTGTATATACGTAGTAGTGTCAAAATATATAATCATTTGTATGTATATAATTAGTTGTGTGTAGCTATGTAGTAGTGTCACAATATATAATCATTTGTGTGTATACACGTAGTAGTGTAAAAATATATAATCATTAGTGTGCATATATGTTGTAGTGTCAAAACATATAATCATTTGTACGTATATATGTAGTAGTGTCAAAATATATAATCATTAGTGTGTATATATGTAGTAGTGTCAAAATATATAATCATTTGTGTGTATATATGAAGTAGTGTCACAATATATAAGGATTTGTGTGTATATACGTAGAAGCGTCAATATACATAAGCATTTGTGTGTATATATGTAGTAGTGTCAAAATATATAATCATTTGTGTGTATATATGTAGTAGTGTCACAATATATAATCATTTGTGTGTATATATGTAGTAGTGTCAAAATATATAATCATTTGTATGTAATTATGTAGTAGTGTCAAAATATATAAGCATTTGTGGGTATATATCTAGTAGTGTCACAATATATAATCATTTGTGTGTATATGTAGTAGTGTCAAAATATATAATCATTAGTGTGTATATATGTAGTAGTGTCACAATATATAATCTTTTGTGTGTATATATGTAGTAGTGTCAAAATATATAAGCATTCTTGTGTATATATGTAGTAGTGTCAAAATATATAAGTATTTGTGTGTATATATGTAGTAGTGTCAAAATATATAAGCATTTGTGTGTATATATGTAGTAGTGTAAAAATATAAAATCATTTAGTAGCGTCAATATATATATAATCATCTGTGTGTATATATGTAATAGTGTCAAAATATATTATCATTTGTGTGTATATATGTAGTAGTGTCAAAATATATAGGCATCTGTGTGTATATATGTAGTAGTGTCACAATATATAATCATTTGTGTGTATACACGTAGTAGTGTAAAAATATATAATCATTAGTGTGCATATATGTTGTAGTGTCAAAACATATAATCCTTTGTACGTATATATGTAGTAGTGTCAAAATATATAATCCTTAGTGTGTATATATGCAGTAGTGCCAAAATATATAATCATTTGTGTGTATATATGTAGTAGTGTCACAATATATAAGGATTTGTGTGTATATACGTAGAAGCGTCAATATACATAAGCATGAGTGTGTATATATGTAGTAGTGTCAAAATATATAATCATTTGTGTGTATATATGTAGTAGTGTCAAAATATATAATCATTTGTGTGTATATATGTAGTAGTGTCAAAATATATAATCATTTGTATGTATATATGTAGTAGTGTCACAATATATAATCATTTGTGTGTATATATGTAGTAGTGTCACAATATATAATCATTTGTGTGTATATATGTAGTAGTGTCAAAATATATAATCATTAGTGTGTATATATGTAGTAGTGTCACAATATATAATCCTTTGTGTGTATATATTTAGTAGTGTCAAAATATATAAGCATTATTGTGTATATATGTAGTAGTGTCAAAATATATAAGTATTTGTGTGTATATATGTAGTAGTGTCACAATATATTATCATTTGTGTGTATATATGTAGTAGTGTCAACCTATATAATTATTTGTGTGTATATATGTAGTAGTGTCACAATATGTAATCATTTGTGTGTATATGTAGTAGTGTAATAAAATATAAGCATTTGTGTGTATATATGTAGTAGTGTCAAAATATATAAGCATTTGTGTGTATATATGTAGTAGTGTAAAAATATAAAATCATTTAGTAGCGTCAATATATATATAATCATCTGTGTGTATATATGTAGTAGTGTCAAAATATATTATCATTTGTGTGTATATACGTAGTAGCGTCAATATATATAATCATTTGTGTGTATATATGTACTAGTGTAACAATATAAAAGAATTTGTGTGTATATATGTAGTAGTGTCAAAATATATATGCATTTGTGTGTATATATGTAGTAATGTCAAAATATATAATCATTTGTATGTATATATGTAGTAGTGTCACAATATATAAGCATTTGTATGTATATATGTAGTAGTGTCAAAATATATAAGCATTTGTGTTTATATATGTAGTAGTGTCAAAATATATAATCATTTTTGTGTATATATGTAGTAGTTTCACAATATATAATCATTTTTGTGTATATATGTAGTAGTGTCACAATATATAATCATTTGTGTGTATATATGTAGTAGTGTCAAAATATATAAGCATTTGTGTTTATATATGTAGTAGTGTCAAAATATATAATCATTTTTGTGTATATATGTAGTAGTGTCACAATATATAATCATTTGTGTGTATATATGTAGTAGTGTCAAAATATATACACATTATTGTGTATATATGTAGTAGTGTCAAAATATATAAGCATTTGTGAGTGTATATGTAGCAGTGACAAAATATATAATCATTGTTGTGTATATATGTAGTAGTGTCACAATATATAATCATTTGTGTGTATATATGTATTAGTGCCAAATATATAATCATTTGTGTGTATATATGTAGTAGTGTCAAAATATATAATCATTGTTGTGTATATATGTAGTAGCGTCATTATATATATAATCATTTGTGTGTATATATGTAGTAGTGTCAAAATATATAATCATTTGTGTGTATATATGTAGTAATGTCAAAATATATAATCATTTGTGTGTATATACGTTGTAGTGTAAAAATATATAAGCATTTGTGTGTATATTCGTAGTAGCGTAAATATATATAATAATTTGTGTGTATATATGTAGTAGGGTCAAAATATATAATCATTTTTGTGTATATATGTAGTAGTGTCAAAATATATAAGGATTTGTATGTATATATTAAGTAGTGTCAAAATATATAATCCTTTGTGTGTATAATTGTAGTAGTGTTACAATATATAATCATTTGCGTGTATATATGTAGTAGTGTCAAAATATATAAGCATTATTGTGTATATATGTAGAAGTGTCAAAATATATAATCATTTGTGTGTATATATGTAATAGTGTCAAAATATATAAGCACTTGTGTTTATATATGTAGTAGTGTAAAATATATATAATAATTTGTGTGTATAGTTGTAGTAGTGTACAAAATATATAATCATTTTTGTGTATATATGTAGTAGTGTCAAAATATAAAAGCATTTGTGTGTATATACGTAGTAGTGTCAAAATATATAATCATTAGTGTGCATATATGTTGTAGTGTCACAATAAATAATCATTTGTACGTATATATGTAGTAGTGGCAAAATATATAATCATTAGTGTGTACATATGTAGTAGTGTCAAAATATATAATCATTTGTGTGTATATATGTAGTAGTGTCACAATATGTAAGGATTTGTTATGTATATAAATAGAAGCGTCAATATACATAAGCATTTGTGTGTATATATGTAGTAGTGTCAAAATATATAATCATTTGTATGTATATATGTAGTAGTGTCAAAATATATAATCATTTGTGTGTATATATGTAGTAGTGTCAAAATATATAAGCATTTATGTGTACATATCTAGTAGTGTCACAATATATAATCATTTGTGTGTATATATGTAGTAGTGTAAAAATATATAATCATTAGTGTGTATATATGTAGTAGTGTCACAATATATAAGCATTTGTGTGTATATATGTAGTAGTGTCAAAATATATAAGCATTATTGTGTATATATGTAGTAGTGTCAAAATATATAAGCATTTGTGTGTATATATGTAGTAGCGTCACAATATATAATCCTTTGTGTGTATATATGTAGTAGTGTCAAAATATATAATGATTTGTGTGTATATATGTAGTAGTGTCACAATATGTAATCAGTTGCGCGTATATGTAGTAGTGTAATAATATATAAGGATTGATGTGTATATATGTAGTAGTGTCAAATTATATAAGCATTGGTGTGTATATATGTAGTAGTGTAAAAATATAAAATCATTTAGTAGCGTCAATATATATATAATCATCTGTGTGTATATTTGTAGTAGTGTCAAAATATATAATCATTTGTGTGTATATATGTAGTAGTGTCAAAATATATAAGCACTTGTGTGTATATATGTAGTAGTGTCACAATATATAATCACTTGTGTGTATATATGTAGTAGTGTCAAAATATATAATCATTTGTGTGTATATATATAGTAGTGTCAAAATATATAATCATTTGTATGTATATATGTAGTAGTGTCACAATATATAAGCATTTGTGTGTATATATGTAGTAGGGACAAAATATATAAGCATTTGTGTGTATATACGTAGTAGCGTCAATATATATAATCATTTGTTTGTATATATGTACTAGTGTAACAATATAAAAGCATTTGTGTGTATATATGTAGTAGTGTCAAAATATATAATCATTTGTGTGTATATATGTAGTAGTGTCAAAATATATAATCATTTGTATGTATATATGTAGTAGTGTCACAATATATAATCATTTGTATGTATATATGTAGTAGTGTCAAAATATATACTCATTTGTGTGTATATATGTAGTAGTTTCACAATATATAATCATTTTTGTGTATATATGTAGTAGTGTCACAATATATAATCATTTGTGTGTATATATGTAGTAGTGTCAAAATATATCAGAATTTGTGTGTATATATGTAGTAGTGTAAAAATATATAATCATTTTTGTGTATATATGTAGTAGTGTCACAATATATAATCATTTGTGTGTATATATGTAGTAGTGTCAAAATATATAAACATTATTGTGTATATATGTAGTAGTGTCAAAATATATAAGCATTTGTGAGTGTATATGTAGTAATGACAAAATATATAATCATTGTTGTGTATATATATAGTAGTGTCACAATATATAATCATTTATGTGTATATATGTAGTAGTGTCAAAATATATAATCATTTGTGTGTATATATGTAGTAGTGTCAAAATATATAATCATTGTTGTGTATATATCATGTAGCGTCAATATATATTATCATTTGTGTGTATATATGTAGTAGTGTCAAAATATATAATCATTTGTGTGTATATATGTAGTAGTGTCAAAATATTTAATCATTTGTGTGTATATACGTTGTAGTGTAAAAATATATAAGCATTTGTGTGTATATACGTAGTAGCGTAAATATATATAATCATTTGTGTGTATATATGTAGTAGTGTCAAAATATATAATTATTTTTGTGTATATATGAAGTAGTGTCAAAATATATAAGCATTTGTTTGTATATATGAAGTAGTGTTAACATATATAATCATTTGTGTGTATAATTGTAGTAGTGTCACAATATATAATCATTTGTGTGTATATATGTAGTAGTGTCAAAATATATAAGCATTATTGTGTATATATGTAGAAGTGTCAAAATATATAATCATTTGTGTGTATATATGTAATAGTGGCAAAATATATAAGCACTTGTGTGTATATATGTAGTAGTGTAAAATATATATATTAATTTGTGTGTATATTTGTAGTAGTGTACAAAATATATAATCATTTTTGTGTATATATGTAGTAGTGTCAAAATATATAAGCATTTGTGTGTATATACGTAGTAGTGTCAAAATATATAATCATTTGTATGTATATAATCAGTTGTGTGTAGCTATGTAGTAGTGTCACAATATATAATCATTTGTGTGTATACAGTAGTAGTGTCAAAATATATAATCATTAGTGTGAATATATGTTGTAGTGTCACAATATATAATCATTTGTACGTATAAATTTAGTAGTGTAAAAATATATAATCATTAGTGTGTATATATGTAGTAGTGTCAAAATATCCATTCATTTGTGTGTATATATGTAGTAGTGTCAAAATATATAAGGATTTGTGTGTATATACGTAGAAGCGTCAATATACATACGCATTTGTGTGTATATATGTAGTAGTGTCACAATATATAATCATTTGTGTGTATATATGTAGTAGTGTCAAAATATATAATCCTTAGTGTGTATATATGTAGTAGTGTCAAAATATATAATCATTTGTATGTATATATGTAGTAGTGTCAAAATATATAAGCATTTATGTGTATATATCTAGTAGTGTCACAATATATAATCATTTGTGTGTATATATGTAGTAGTGTCAAAATATATAATCATTAGTGTGTATATATGTAGTAGTGTCACAATATATAATCCTTTGTGTGTATATATGTAGTAGTGTCAAAATATAAAAGCATTATTGTGTATATATGTAGTAGTGTCAAAATATATAAGCATTTGTGTGTATATATGTAGTAGTGTCACAATATATTATTATTTGTGTGTATATATGTAGTAGTGTCAAAATATATAATGATTTGTGTGTATATATGTAGTAGTGTCACAATATGTAATCATTTGTGTGTATATGTAGTAGTGTTATAATATATAAGCATTTGTGTGTATATATGTAGTAGTGTCAAAATATATAAGCATTTGTGTGTATATATGTAGTAGTGTAAAAATATAAAATCATTTAGTAGCGTCAATATAGATATAATCATCTGTGTGTATATATGTAGTAGTGTCAAAATATATAATCATTTGTGTGTATATATGTAGTAGTGTCAAAATATATAAGCATTTGTGTGTATATATGTAGTAGTGTCAATATATATTAGCATTTGTGTGTATATATGTAGTAGCGTCAAAATATATAATCATTTTTGTGTATATATGTAGTAGTGTCCAAATATATAATCATTTGATGTGTATATATGTAGTAGTGTCAAAATATATAAGCATTTGTGTGTATATATGTTGTAGTGTCAAAATATATAATCATTTGTATGTATATATGTAGTAGTGTCAAAATATATAATCATTTGTGTGCATATATGTAGTAGTGTCAAAATATATAATCATTGTTGTGTATATATGTATTAGTGTCAAAATATATAAGCATTTGTGTGTATATTTGTTGTAGTGTTAAAATATATAATCATTTGTGTGTATATATGTCTTTTTTCCTTTTGGTTGTTTATTTCTATCAAGTTTCAAGCAATCAAACATTTAATTCAAACATTAACAGCTGAAATATTGTATTTAAATTTGTCCTTGTCGGATTCAGGGTCTTCCAGGCCTTCATTTATCGCGTTTAAGCTCACTACATATTAGAATTTCAGGTTAGATTCATCACCTATTCTGACGACTTGGTCAGACCATCAAAGCTGTAACTGGATAAGGAACGTTTTGATACCTTCAATCTTATATTTTTAAGACGTTTATAATTTATCTACGTGTGCAGCCATACATAGGAGGAACGGATCGTTTATGGAATACGCAAGTTGATTTGCGGGTAGAAGGTCCAAGTTTCAGATCCAAACAAAAGCAGTGAGAGAACAACCGCTTTATAAACCTAAATATTCATGTGTAATCTGATACCTCGTTCCAGAGGCGATGACAAAATTTATCAAAGGCTGGCAATGCGTTGGCTTTCTGGTTAATAATTTCATTATACAGCAATGCATGTAAGATCATTGCACTCCCCAATGATGTTAACAGTTTGACATATGTAAGTTTTTGCTATCGACAGTGATGGAAACTATTGGAAATTGGCGAACATGAGGAGTCTATCAGCGAATATGTTCTGCTTTGATGTAGGAGGAAATTGATGCACAACTTAAGTTTTCTTTATACTGATTGCAAATGACTTACATCCCTTTGCAAAACTTTCTATCAGGTCCTATTTTTTTCCTAGGGATGTTACGATGGGAGCAACACTATCTGCGAATAGGAGATTGCGAATGATAATCGATTGAACATTGGTTTTAGTTTTGAATCGTTGACGTAACCACCTCTTGTGCGAAATATGAACTCACTTCCACTGTTTGAATCATTAAAAAGGCGTATAAAAAATTTAAATAATGGAGCCATAACGCAAGCATGTTTTGTACCACTGGAGACATCAAACGCTTCAGAAACTGAACCGTCAGACATCAATGCACCCTTCATACCCTTGAGAAACGATATATTTTCGGGTAGAATTCTGTCTTTATCAGAGTTTTGCAACACAAAATTTGCTGGATGATATTTTTAATTTCTATGAAAAATGGGGTATAAGATAACTGATGTATTTTTTGTCGCTGCGTAATTGACGCTAAAGTTTCCTTGAAGATATGCACCGATTCCAAATGTTTTTCCAGTGTAACAAGAGATTTTTCCTGTCAATGCGGAATGTTTTCCCGTTAGCAGAACGCATTGGAGTATTACCACTTACCCTCGGCCCATATACTTTCTTCAAAACCTCATAGAAAGATTCTGTAACTTTATTTTCTGCCTTTTGAAGTTTACTTTCTCGATCTGAGTACTAAATGTCTTTTATGTTGCGGAGACAGTTTAGACTATTTTTTTTTATTTTTACACTTTACATGTATTTAGTGATGATTCTATGTCATTCATCTAGGTTTAATGTGCATCGTTCATTTGACGGATTACGTTTTTGTCTTTCATTGCTGTCATCATTTATTTGTGTATTAGTACATTTATTAAAGACTTTTTTAACGATGGTAATTGCAAACTTCATGATATATGTCATTTATAAACTGATGGTTAAATTTAACCTTTTTTTAAGATAATCTTTTAAAAGATAATAAAAACCATAATAAAAAAATTTAAGCAACGACACAGAACACAATTTAGGGAACAAGGTAACAAAAATGTGCAACTATATCAATAAATCGAAATACCCCCTTAAGGGAAAATGTCTCACAACCTCTGTAATTTATCAAGCAAATATTAAGGACAAGGAAGTCCCCGCCACTTACAAATCCTACATCGGCCAAACTAGTAATACCTTTGAACAGAAATACACAGGACACAAAAGTTCTTTCCTAAACCCAAATTACAAAGATAAGACATTATTAGCTACATACTACAATGATCTAACGAGTAAAAATTTGACACCTATTGTTGACTGGCACATCCTAAAAAAAGCAAAAACTTGCCAATCACTAAATTCATCTTGCCTTCTTTGCTTAAATGAAAAACTATTTATCACAAAATTTAAGGATAGGGATAAACTCTTAAATAAGAAACAAGAAACCTCCATAAATTGCAGACATTACAAATCGCATCTGCTTTCTGACTTGCTAATTACTCCCCAATATATTCAACTCCAACACGACCCATATGCAATATCCGACAGTTGAACACCTACACCGACTAACCTCCACAGGTCCAACATTCACGAAATCCAAAAGTACACTTTTCCTCAGTAAAACCATGCATAAAAAGGCTAAATTTAACCATCATAAGTTTATAAATGGCATATATCCTGAATTTTGCAATTACCATCAATAAAAAAGTCTTTAATAAATTCACTAATACACAAATAAATGAATCAACATTAAATGAACAAACGAAAGAGAAATTAATATTGGGGACGTCGAAAAATAACCGATTTTGTTTAGGTAAGATAAAGCAGAGCTATTAAATAATGCCACCTTCTCTTTTACTTTTCTTAGTCCCTCTTCCTTCTTCCCGATTCCATCTCCCAACCATCTTCATTCCTTTCGTTTTTTACGCCTCTAACCACCCTTCCCTCCCTTCAACCGTTCACTGGAAGCCCAGACAACATTGAACAGACCTGGGTAAATTTCTAACCTCTTCTCAGATATAAGCATATTAAATTGAAATAAACTTAAAAAACGAGAATTTTATGACACACTGACCCTTGAAAGTCTTAGACATGGACGAACGACCCTCTCGCTTGTTAAAGATAACATCTGTATAGCCCTAGATTTAGAACCTAATCCCCTCAACCCACAGACTCTAACCCCTAACACGAAAATGTATAAAGTCACCGATAAATAAGTAAATAAACAGATACGAAAATGAATAAGCTAACAAATTCGCACCCAATTCAACCCTGTTCTTCACACTCGTGATAAAAAAGCCTTCTTTTGCTGAATGTTAATTTTCGCTCTTCATTTCGAATTCCGTTTTCGAAAATAAGGGTTGTTGCCTGATGAGGTTTCTAGTTAGTAAATACTAGTAGACCGAAACATGCTCATAACTGTGTAGCAACAAACTACTGCTTATGTGAAGACAAATGTAACCTGCTCTACTTTTGTATTGAGCACTCTTGTATGAACCTCGTTATATTTCACTGGTTACCCTACCTTTGGAAAATAGAAACCTCAAATTATATATATATATATATATATATATATATATATATATATATATATATATATATAGAGAGAGAGAGAGAGAGAGAGAGATAAATACAAAGGAACAAACCGTATTATGTGTTCATCAACGTTTCATCTTTATTTCGAGACTTCCTCTAGATGAACGAGATTAAGAAACAAAAAATACCAGTACAAAATACTTGAAAATGTTACACGTGCACAGTGTGATGCAGTTCTATTTCAGAAAAATGGAAAAAGATGTTGGAAATTCAAAAAGGAGGGGGGAGGTTTGGCGCTGTTAAAGAGAGGGAAATTTCACTGACGTCATATAGTCGTTAATGTAACTTCAAAAATATGAACGCAGTTAATATTCTTACTGGACAAAAAAAGATATATCTGTTGAAATTCAAATATAGGTTTGTAACAGAAATGCAATGAGTGTTATTTATGTAATTTATTGATTGAGATTATGTGTTAATTATTACAGAGGGTGTTTGAATTGTGTGAGAAGGTTAACCTGTGTCTACAGTTAAATAATGTTCTTTTAATAAAAGTTTACTTATTAATGGCGCTATGTTATAGAAACATGCACGTTGTTTAATTGTGCTAGAAATTGCAATAAGCGCAGATTAAAGAAGTCTCCAGCGCGGTTTATTTGAAATAAATTTAACTACTTTTGCCTGTTTAAAGTCAAAGGTGTGATTATGCTGCAATGAATGAGAGAATAATGCACTTAGTGAATTGCTATTTTTTAATCTCTTTTATGTTCACTGAGCCTTTTTTCCAACTTACGCTGAGTTTCACCAACGTATTTATGATGGCAATTATGGCAAGGAATAAAATAAAAACAGGGATGATAATTGGTTTCTTCTTACGTACTTTCAGAATTTGCAGTCCTGAATATCTGGACGAAGAATTCAAATACCTCACAAACATTTTGAAAACCTTGAAATATCAGACATATTTCATATTGAATGATAAGAGAAAAGCCACACAAATATTTTCCAGAATAAATAATAATAAAAAAATCATATACACCAGACCTTTCTCTCATAAACAGACATCTTCTTTTACCTACACACACCAATAATACAATCTGTAACACACTAAACAAACTAGAAATTCCTATCGTACAAACGACATCACTAACCATATGACATATATTAAAAACTACGAAACATCTCCATAACAAACCAGTTTCCAATGGAGGTATATACACTATTTATATTATTATTATTAGTAGTAGTATTTTATAATTATTATTATCATCACCATTTTTTTTATTTTATTTTTTATTATTATTACTAAATTGGGTACTATCATTACTAATATTTTTATGATTATTATTGTTTTTACTGTCATTATTATTATTATTATTATTATTATTATTATTATTATTATTATTATTATTATTATCGGTATTATTAGTAATAGCATTATCATTAATATTATCATTAACATTATTATTACTACTATTACTATCATTGCATTATTTTTATTATTATTATTATTATTGATGTTATTGTCATCATCATTATCAGCATTATCATCATTACTATTTGACAGCCTTATAATTATCAATAAGCTAAGATTTTGCCACGTTTAAAACATTCTAATTCTTTATCCCCTCCACTCTTCTAATATCGAAATTAAACTTGTAACAAAGAATTGTTTCAGTCTGTCTAGACAATTTCATGTTTTAGTGATAGAAACCATCCCGTGCTGACATGTTTCAGGCTGACCTTAATTTTTTAAAATTAAGTCTGAGAACGACTTTTCTAATTAAGCCAGCGATGTGAGGTGACGTGTTGGTTTTTCTATCAATCTGATTTATTGAATCCACTCAACTGGAGATAAACCTATGTTTAGACTACTGCACAAACCGCAAAAGCAATTTCCATAAATTTCAGCTGCGTTGAAAATTTTCCAACCGGACTAATTGTACTCACCTGGATTTAAATTTGTATTCGATTCTTTCTAAAGAATTATTTTCACCTTTTAGATTACCTTTAAAAGTCGTCATGCAATTGAATCCTCGGTTTGTTTTTATTATTTTCTACATCTCCTACATTTTTGCAATTTATGACTATAATAAATTGCGATTTCACGGCATTCGTAATCAGTAAATACAAATATAATTTGCTGAATCTTTCTGTCCTCTGATAAGAAGAATAGCAAGAATAGCATTTTTTGAAACTTCGGCAAATAAGGAAATTGTTTTTTGGAGTATTCAGTCGAACAATAAATTTTGATTGTAAATTTCAATTAACAGTTTTAATTTCTTTTCGCTTATATATATATATATATATATATATATATATATATATATATATATATATATATATATATATACATATTGTGACATAATCCATAAAATGTGTTTTAAAGAAAATGAAAAACATTTTTAGGCCGACGGAAAAGGTATCGTTAATATCTTTTTGTTGTTGTTTGATTGTCGCCGAGGCAAAATGAACATAAAGAGAATGAAAAGCCAAACCCACAGTGAGAGAAAATACCCACAGTATAGAAGAAAGAGAGAGAGGTGAGAAAGAGAGAGAGGTGAGAAAGACGTTCAGCAGATGAGAGCTAGTTTACAGGTCACCGGGTCAGTAACATACTTTCTGACCCCTTTTAGTCCCGGGTACTAAGTGAACAAAGAAAGAAGGAGAAGGATAAGAAAAGTACGGAGAAGAGAGAAGGAGAGAGAGAGAGAGAGAGAGAGAGAGAGAGAGAGAGAGAGAGAGAGAGAGAGAGAGACATTTTCGTAGGACTCTCGGCTGGCTCGCTACGCCGGGTGGATGCAGGAAAAAATTCATTCCGACAACGAAAAACGAAGAGAAACAAATTGACACCGTTGGAGGAGATAATGCTAGGGAAAACTTCATCCCACACCAACAGCGAAAGAAAGGCGATGTCGGCAGCGATAAACGGCGAACTTTACAAATATATGTTTTAAACCTCCCAAAACGAAACGAAACAAGCGCCGGAAACGAAAGAAAGAAAAAGAAAAATAAAGACAGTAAGTCCCCTCTCTCTACATACCGCTCTCTTGTGTATTAAGTTGGTGAGTTCATTTTGCCATTGTTTTGTATGGATTGATGTATTTTTTTCGTATCGATATATTTTTCGTCGGTATTTTCAGATAGTAGATTAGGATACCCCTTCCACCTCCTCGTAATTTTTTTTTAAATTTTATTTACTCTTATCCTCCATCGCATAGTTTATAAATATAAAATAAACAATAATAAATTATGTTTGTAATAAAATTAACTTTAAAACATTTGTGTTCGTGTTTTCGTTGCTTTCGTACGTTGTTCCTTCGTCTATTGTACATTTTCCGGGTTTTGAAAGAGTCTCTTCATTCTTTGTGCTTCAACAAGATGTATCGTACTCAGAGGACACTTTGTTTCATTGTTCATTTGTATTTCATAAATGTAATTTTATTATTTTTTTGTTAACATTCATAATAAAATAGGGGATAACGTTCGGGAAGACCCTTTCTTATAAAGAAAGAGTCTTCCCGAACGTTCAGACGGTAAACGTGTGAGGTAACGAGAGCAATAGGTATAGATGTAACGAAGTTTGTAGGATTTGGAGATAGAAAAATGTCTAATGTAGAAGAATTTCTAAAATTGCCCACGTACGAAGGACTTTACAAATTACCTACGATAGGAAGCCATCATGGATTAAGTGTTAGACCTGCCCTTCGTAGAGCACAGAAAATCCCTATTGTGGACGAGTAAAAAGTTACAAGTCGAAATAAAAATCGAAGGACTTCGTAGTTTGAAAAAAGGGGATATTTTAGTAGTTGGGAAAACGTTATGGCTTAGCTATCGCAACAAACGCGCGGAAGGCACAGAACGAATAGTAACAATATATTTAGTGGAAAATAATGTATTCGACAAAGCCGTGTTAAAATTAGTACCGATCGCAGAAGAAAAAATCATACAGAGACAGAATTAGTCAGAATTTGAATGAAGCAGACAACTAGTCCTAAAAAAGTGGACGAGATAATAGAAGAATATTTAAGTGAAATAACAATTTTTTTAAGTTGTACGAATTTCCCACCCCAACTAGTTTCTCCTAACCCTGAAATAGCATACAACCAAGCTAAGTTAAGGACATCGAGTAATATTTTAACGTTACCTTAAAGTCAAGAAGAATCCCACGAATGTAATATCGAGCCTAGTGTAGATGCGAAAATGAGTAAAGCAGATGTGGCAGTTTGCCGATCCTGGCCAGGCATTGATGCCAAAATGAAGAATGACAGTTGTCCGAATAAATTAAGTAATAGCGATGACAAAAGAAATAAATTAAACTGCAGAGACGATGATGTTAATGAGAATAAATTGAGTGAGAAATGTGAACCAAATGTAGGAAACGAGAAACTATTCATAGCAGCAGTGAAAGCTTCAATTGAGAATAAGTTAGCCCATGGTAACGACGACGACGACGACGACGACGACGACGACGACGACGACAGATACGACAATGAGTTTAGTGAACGCAGTTGTGACGCTAATGGGGAAAGGAAATAAATTTAGGTAGCGAGGAAAAAATGCGAGAATATAACTTTGGCGCTACTGACGTTATTAGTACTACTGCTAATGCTGTTGACGGTGACAGTTATGAGAATAGAGTCAAAAGAAATAATTTACGTCTACATAAAAATTGGTACAAAGGCCTTTCCTCAGATAAATATTTGGAGACACTCCCATTTGATTTAGCGTTTCGTAAGCGGGTGGAAACTATAATAATTGTGATAATCTACTACGCCACTTGCCCGAAATTTCGTGAAATAATCTCACATGTGAGCCTATTTCACTTGTTTTGGTGGAGAGATGTTACATAATCCTTAAAATTGATTATCTGTTTTAAAGAAAATTTTTAATTTTTATATTAGGCCGACGAATAATGTACTGTGATTTTTTTTTAATTGTTTGATTGTCGCCGAGGCAAAAAGAACATAGAGAGAATGAAAGGAAACCCCCACAGTGGGAGAAACAGAGAGTGTAGAAGAAAGAGAGAAAGAGAGAGAGAGAGAGAGAGAGAGTATAAGAGAAAAAAGGGAGAGGTGAGAAAGACGTTCAGCAGATGAGAGCGAGTTTACAGATCACCGGGTCAGTAACATACTTTCTGACCCCATTTAGTCCCGGGTACTAAGCGAACAAAGAAAGAAGGAGAAGGATAAGAAAAGTGCGGAGAAGAGAGAAGGAGAGAAAGAGAAAAGAGACATTTTTGTAGGACTCTCGGCTGGCTCGACGCGCCGGGTGGATGCGGGAAAAATACCGTCCCGACAACGAAAGAGAGAGAGAGAGAAGCAACTTGACACCGTCGGAGGAAATAATGCCAGGGAAAACTTCATCCAATCAGTAAAGAAGGACACAACGTCGGAGAAAACCCCACACCAACAGCGAAAGAAAGGAGGTTATGTCGGCAGCGATAAACGGCGAACTTTACAAATATATGTTTTGAACCTCCCGAAACGAAAGCGCCGGAAACGACAGAAAAGAATGAAAACTAACGACTGTAAGCCCCTCTCTCTGCATACACCCCCTCTTGTGTATTAAGTTGGTGAATTCATTTTGCCATTGTTTTGTTTTTATTGATGTATTTTTTGTGTCGGTATATTTCTCGTCGGCATTTTCAGATAGTATATTAAGATACCCTTTTCACCTCCTAGTAATTTTTGTTTTTATTTTATTTAATCAAATTCCCTCACATAGTTTAATTTTGTAATAAAATTAACTTCGATTCTTTACCACTTGTGTTTGTGTTTTTATTGATCTTTCTCGGATTTTGTTGTGTTCAATCCTTGTGTCTCCTTTTTTATCCGTATCACATGTTTTTCGTAAATTTCTTTTTGTTTCTTCCTTTGCTTTTATTTAATGACTTCCCCTCATCACATATGTGACAATATATATATATATATATATATATATATATATATATATATATATATATATATATATATATATGTGTGTGTGTGTGTGTGTGTGTATAAATATATATATATAAATATATATATATATCTTTATATCTATATCTATCTTTCTGTTTATATATATGTGTGTGTATGTGTGTACATATATATTCATATAAATAAACGTATAGAATAACGGTATAATATATATGTTCAATTATAGTAATATATACACATATATAAATATATATATATATATTCTATTACTTAAAGACAAATCTAAATAACTTATTCCACCGTTATTATATGCCTTAATTTACTTCAGTTTATGTGTAACCGTTACACCTATGCATTGTAATGCCTCCTATAAGTTACCTTTTATTAATTAAACTTCTTTCAGCCGACATTGTTTAAAATACTTTCTGAATATTCAGAAAAGTAAAAAGAATTTTGAATTAATCAAGGAAAAATACCTCTATTTCACACGGGAATACTTATAAAAATGACTTTTATTAGAAGTATTGATTAGGTATCTTACTATCTATCATCATTAATATTTTAGAAGTAAACATTGCTTAACTTAGCTATCGTATAATAGATATTATTGTTATGTGAGAGAAAAGAATAATGAGATTTTAAATAATTATGTAAATGTTATACCGGCCTTCCTTGAACAGAGGAATTTACACCGATTAGCATTATAAATAGCGCTAGTAATTCCAACACCGGTGAGAGAGATGCGACTGCACTTCAACTACTAACTGAGTGCCCAGCATATATACACACTTTCCTATCTTTGTACATTATTGTTAATACACGTGTTCCTTAACCTAACCTCGACTTGATTGTTGTTATTTTCACTGTTGTTCCACGACAAAACAGATTGGCAACAAGGAATCAAAACGACCATCACTGCAGAGAATTACCAAAAATGATTGAAATAAAGATTCGTAAAATCTTTACGGCAGCAGACCTTCGTCATTTCAATAGATATTTGGAAACGCAAGGATTAACAGCGAATTAATTACTACAATAATAATTTGGCGACAGGAAAAACTTGCTACCAAAATTTTCAGCGAAAACCGCGAATGTTGTCAATGATTTAATAATTGAACACACTTACCAAGTGTTTAGAAAGGGAAAAAGGGTTCATTTTTTATTCACCGGAAGCTATTGTTTCTACGGTAAGAATTTACTTCTGTCAAGTTAAATATAAAAAATTAACTAGCAAATACCATGTAAGCTTATCATTATTTCGATAACATCTGGGATTTGCAAAAAAAAAAAACAACAAAAAAACAACAACAAAAAACACGCTTGACTTAGTCACGAGAGAAATACCGTGAAAAATAATTATTCGCGTACGTCATTTATGCTTAGCAAACACGTAAAGAATCAAGTCAAAGGCAAAGAGGGTAAAACAAACAAACAGACAAACAAAATAAAAGTTTCCCATACGAATTCGTCGAATATTTAGAGCGACGGATTATATTTTTGCTACGTAAAAACGCATGCAAATAAAAAAATGTTAAACAAATGTTATTTCGTTGGATTGTTTCTAGTAAGACTAGAAATATAGCGCTCAACAAATTAAGTTACAGAAGGACTGCTAAACTGTTGTTCTTTAAACAAAAGAATTGGGAAGAAAACTTGGTTGATTTTTTTTTTTACTAAGGAATATTTATTTAATACAAGCGTAAATTGTAAACTGAATTCGTATGATGGATGCGAAATTCAAAAGTTCACTGTTGGAATTGTTCCAATTCCAGGCAGAACAAAATCTCGCGTTGAAAAGCAGCAAATTCAACAACCAGAAGAAAGAGAAGAGAGATTTAAACAAGCATTTGAAAAAAAATGCTTCAACAACAGAAACGCGTCGAGGAAATATTAATGAAAACACAGGAAGAACAAAGAAAAATTCTGGAGGCGTCACAGTTTACTAAAGCGGACGATAATCATAACGCATTTTCTCAAACATCTGTGTGGGCCGCTATTGAAAATTTCAATTATAATCCAGAGGACGATGCCACTTTCGTCTTGAAAGCTCAACTCACTGGTCTTTTTTGGGCGAATAAAATTATCGAACTTTGTATGCGATATGAGGATATTTTTATATCGGATTGTAGTACCTGGTCAGATTGTAGTACCAGGTCAGATTGTAGTACCTGGTCAGACGCGAAAAAAGTAAATCTAAGGAAATTGGAAAAAGCCGAGCATACAAAGTTCGTTAATTTTATTCTCCCTCCCCCCAAAAAAAACAGTGAGTGTAGCTTCCAAGAAACAGTTACGCTACTTACAGAATGTTTCCTGCAAAAGCGTGTCTTTTCCATAGGCGATATAAATGTATGAATGTTCTTGAAGAGAGGAAGACGACTACACTACTTATATAAATATAGTGAACAAGCATTGCGGCGATTTTAAACTGGAGGAATTATCATCAGATAATTTTAAATATTTAATATTTGTGCAAGGGCTGGTCTTAAATAAAGACGCTGAAATCAGGCGTCGTGTTTTAAATAAACTCGTAAACGAACCGAATTTAAAACTCCAAAACTTAACGAAAGACTGTGAACAGTTTATTGCGTTGAAACAAGACAGTCGTGACAGAGGAAAGCGGAGTGTCACATATTAAAAAATCCATCAAAAGAAAAATTCCACTTCAAAAAATAGCCAGAGAAAGAAACAGGGGAAAGATCCACCTGGACCATGTTGGAGGTGTGGAAATAAACATTGATACAATGAATGTCCCTTACAAATTCAAACAATGTGACAACTGCCACCAGAAAGGGCATAAAGCATCGGATTGTAGAAAAAAAATCTGGTAGAAAGACATCCATTTACAACTTACAAAAATTGAACCTGAGGAAGAAAATATCCGGAAATATGTACAGGTCAAAATGTTTAAAAAGAAAGTAAGGCTACAGCTTGATAGTGGGTCTGACATTTCCATTATTAATTTACAGACATGGAGGAGGCTTGGGAGACCCACTATAATTAAATCATATTAAACGGAGAGAAGCGTCAGTGGCGATAAAATTATCTTCGAAGGAAAATTATTGACGAATATTTTTTCCAGCACAGGGCCGAAAAAGCAAGAATTTTTTCATGCGAAAATCAAACAACCTCTTTGGAACTGATCTGTTCGAAAAGTTTAGACTATGGGATCTGCCTTTAAGCTCATTTTGCCAAAAGGTTGAGGATTCGAATGTGGAGACAGAAAAACTTAAGAGGGAGTTAAAAGAGAATTTCCCATACGTATTTTCAGGCGGTTTTGGAAGGTGTACAAAAGCGGTAGCAAAATTTCATGTAAAAATAAATGAACAGCAAGGTTCAGAGAGAAAAGAAATGTTCCATACGCCGCTATAGAACAGATAGACGGTGAATTAGAAAGACTTGAAAACATTGGTGTAATCGGAAAAATTGATCACAGTGAGTAGATTGCACCAACGATTTACATAAGAAAAAAGAGTAAGGAGATTCGGGTTTGCGCCGACTTCGCGACAGGCTTAAACAGGGCATTACAAGATCACCATTATCCTCTTCCGAGCCCTGAAGAGATATTTGCGAAACTGAGTGGAGGGAAATATTTTTCTAAAATCGACCTCAGTGATGCGTACTTACAAGTTTTAGTCGATGAGGAGTGTTCAAATGTATTAAAACTCATAAGGGATTGTACAAGTTTAACAGACTTCCTTTTGGGGTCAAAGTCGCCCCTGCGATTTTTCAGCAAATTATGGACATTATGTTAAATTGGTTAGATTTCGCAGTAGGGACGATGTATTAATGAAAAGCGCTAGCAAAGAACAACACAAAACTAATGTAAACCAAGTATTCAAAAGAATCCAGGATTATGGATTTGAATAAAACAGGAAAAATGTACATTTTTCATGGAGAAAATAAAATACTTGGGGCAAATCATCGATAAACATGGAAGAAGACCGGATCCAGATAGATTGAGTGCAATAAAGAATATGCCTGCTCCATAAAATATTGCGTCTTTATAAAGTTTCGTAAGTTTGGCAAATTACTACAATGTATTTGTGCCAAATATGCATAAACTTAGGTCGCCTTTAAATGAACTGTTAAGGAATGATTAAAAATGGGTCTGGACGCAAGAGTGCGAAGAATCATTTCGGGAAATTAAAGAGACTTTAACGTCTGACTTGTTTCTGACACATTATAGCCCCAAGCGTGAAATTATAGTTGCAAGCGATGCCAGATCCTATGGCATAGGAGCATGCATTGTACAGAAAATGGATGATTGAAAAGTGAAACCCATAGCACATTCATACCGATCACTTTTGTCAGCCGAAAAGAACTACTCACAAATTGGAAAAGAGGCGCTAAGCATTATATTCGCGGTAAAGAAATTTCATCGTTTCCTGCACGGTAGGCAATTTCTGTTACAAACAGACCACAAACCATTATTAATGATTTTCGGATCGAAAAAGGGACTACCACAACATACGGCGAATAGACTCCAAGGATGGGGTACCATACTTCTGAATTACAATTTTCTAATGGAGTATGTACCTTCTAAAAGATTTGGTCATACAGAGGGGTTATCGAGGTTAATACCTAAGCAGACAGAACCATTGGAGGATATGGTAATAGCACCTATTCAAGCGGAAGTTGAAGTAAAAAACACGTTATGTAACACAATAAAAGAACTTCCAGTAACGCTTGATGGGATTAAGAGTAAG
The DNA here is from genome assembly GCF_053919585.1 of Euprymna scolopes. NCBI lineage: Eukaryota > Metazoa > Mollusca > Cephalopoda > Sepiida > Sepiolidae > Euprymna > Euprymna scolopes. The sequence goes on along the minus strand of NC_136503.1, from coordinate 89,899,016 downwards.
GCAGAGGTGGACGAATTTATTACACGCACGAAAGAAAGAATCAACAATAACGAACTGGATGAAGAAATTTATTCAATTTGCGATAAAATCCTGTTATATAGCGACAGGGTCGTAATTCCTGCGACATTACAGAAAAGAATGCTCAAGGAATTCTATGTAGGACATCCAGGTATATCAAGAATGAAAAGCATTATGCGCTCTTTCGTTTATTGACCAAACATAGATAAGGATATAGAAGGAAAAATCAAGGAGTGTAGAGGATGCGCATTAGCTATGAAAGTTCCTCCGACTCAATTCGGATCGTGGGCAAAACCGAACCGACCTTGGTCTAGGATTCATTTAGATTTTGCAGGACCGCTAGATGGGTTCTACTATCTCATTGTTGTAGACAGCCTATCTAAATGGCCGGAAGTATTAATATGTAAGAATCACACATCCGAGGTAACTATCAACTTCCTGTATGAACTATTCGCTAGGTTTGAAGTAGTAGACTGCATTGTTACAGGCAATGAAAGGCAATTTACGTCTACCGAATTTAAACATTTTTGCGAGGATCATCTAATCGACCATATAACCATTACGCCATACCACCCAAGAAGTAATGGATAAGCAGAGAAATTCCTTGACACATTCAAGAGAGCTCTGAAAAAAGCTAGTGGGTCGCCGACGGATGAGTCAATCCAACAGTTTTTACAAGTCTACAGAGTCACTTCGAATGCAAACATCGAAATGTCGAACACACCTGCTGAGGTTATGTTCGGACGAAAGGTTAGATCGATTTTTCACAAGTTGTTACCAAACCAGGATAGGCCAAACCTAAAAAAATCGATAACAAAAAACGGTATAAAGTTGGCGAAAGAGTCTTCTACAAGATTCACAAAAATAATAAGACTTTCTGAGAGTCCAGCATTGTTGAGAAACAAATAGGCAACATGGTTTACATGATTAAGGGACCAGACTTCGTGCACAAACGTCACACTAACCAAATTCGGAAAAGATACTCGAACAGTGAGGTGAACAGGTCGCCCGAGGAGGACATCGTGGACACAGTGTTTGATACTTTTCAGGTGCCCATACCAGAGACAGCTCCGGAGAACAGAAGATCAAACAGAAAACGGAAATCAACAGAATTGATTAGGGTGAACCCAAAACAAAAACGTTATTAATCCCAGACGGGGTATTTTCAAAGGGGGGGTGTTGTACCGGCCTTCCTTGAACAGAAGAATTTGCACCGATTAGCACTATAAATAGCGCTAGAAATTCCAACACCGGTGAGAGAGATGCGACTGCACTTCAACTGCTAGCCGAGTGTCCAGCAGATATACACGCTTTCCTATCTTTGTACATTATTGTTAATACACTTGTTCCTTAACCGAACCTCGACTTGATTGTTCTTATTTTCACTGTTGTTCCACGACACAACAGTAAATAAATCAATTTTGCTCAATCTTTAGATTATAATATCTTTTAAAATATTTTGCCACATGAGTGTCCCGTTATGTACGACGTGCTGATGACAATGGGCAAAGAATAAAAGTAATAGCGACGAAAGCGATATTCAAATTCATGTCATTTTCTTGAAGATGATGAAAATTCATTTTGACTTTTACTAGAGAACTTGGCATTGTCTTTTCTTACGGGTAACACATTTGCAGTTGAAAAGTTTGTAAACAG